>NC_135724.1:4175000-4255000 GCF_964656455.1 Halichoerus grypus
CACCGCCCTTGTCAAGGAAGCTAAGGAGGCCTGGCCTTCCCACAAACTGCTTCAGAAGAACTTTTAACCTATAATTTCTAACAATAATATAGGATTCTTGGCAATCAGAAGAACATTTGGGAATGCTGATTAAAATTTATTATTTTTTTTCCTTGAAACAAAATACTTGGAGAAGTGTAAAGAGAAAGAAGACTACAAAAATAACAAATAGCTCATGGCAGCAGAGCCACAGAGAGATAAGGAGAGTACTCAACTGTAAGCCTGTAAGGAGTTTAGGGGCCCACTGTCCTTAGATAATGGAAAACATGCCATAAACAGTGAATATAACAACAGGGTATTAGCGGGCTATATATTTATGAAGGTCCAAACGGAGAGTTCTCAGGACCATGCCTAGCATAGATGTATTCCGAATGCTGGTGTTCACTATCAACTGGTTTAAATTCCATACACCTCTTTAAATGTTGTGATGTAAAACGTATGTGGATTTGTACTTTTCAAATATATAATTATCTAAAAAATTTGTAATAGCTAAATTCAGATTCTTCTCTTTGTATTAATTATCAAAAACTCTTGGATCCGATACTATTCTCCTCTTAAGAGAAATATTAATTTCATTAAAATTTTTTTAAATGGTATATAAAACCAAAACTTATCAATAATGTTCAAAAATAGTATGGCACTGAGTTTATATCAGTAACAAATTACAAGATTAGTCCGCTATGAAAACAAATTGTCCCCAAATGATCTTCTATCAAGATTACATCTAAGAAGATCTGTTTAAACACATGCATGTATATGTACACACACAACATAAATGAGCTTCTAAATATGAAACTTATTTTGATTCAAACACAAGCACGCACGTGTGTACACACACTGGCATTAAAACGTCACTTTAAAACCACCCGAGTAGCACTGAAAAACAATGGAAGGAGACCATGGCTTTTAATATTTCCTTAGTACCACCTTAAGACAAACTCTTCCAACGAGAAACCATTTCTACAGACCACTGGCGAGGTAATTAGTGCCACGTTCACCCCGACGTCGGGCTGCGCACCTGTGTGCGTCCGGTAGTGGTCTTTCATGGCGGAGGCCGTGAGGAATGAGTAATGGCACGTGGGCCAGGTACACTTAAATGGCTTTTCTCCCGTGTGGAGCTTCATGTGGTTGTTCAGGGCCCACTTCTCAGTGAAACTGCGGTCACACAAGTGGCATGTAAATTTCCTGCACGAAGGAGAGAGAAAATGATGTGAGTATCAGCCCCGCAGTACCACGCCGGCCCCCGACAGACGCGTGCTTCGACCCTGAGGTGTGGCGGGTGCACAGACTCCGTGAGGAGAACCGCAGGCCGGGCCTGTCATGTCTGTATAACCAGCCATTGATTTTTCTGTCCAGGCCTGGCACTTCAGCCATTTATTCTCTGCTTTGCGGTTGGGCCCAACGGGTTTGAAAAATTCTGTTACAGTCCAGTCACCCCTGAGGCAAATGTGAGAATAGATTTCACCTGTACGGGCCTACACCACTTACCCAGGGCACGGGCTGTCAGAGCAAAGGCTAAATGAAAAGCTATCCATACTAAACTCCTCAGACAAGCCCTGCTCCCTGCCGGGCGGAGGCGGCCGGGGCTGCCGGCTGCAGTCAGCCACGGGCCCGGCCTGCAGACGCCGCTCCAGCCGCGCACCCGGCCGCCCCGCACTGCAGGGCTCCTGGGGACCGACGACAACGCACACGCGTTGCCTGAACAAGGTGTCCTTCTGTGTTACCATAAGGATGGATTTAAAAAGTTTCCTCTGGTAAGAATAAAAATAAGATTATAACTATAACTTTTATAAAACAACCTTTGAGAAAAATAAACCTCAATTATCTCCTGCATAGAAAAAAAAAATGAAAATAACAGATCAGTACTCAACTTGAAAATATTAGAGCCCCACAGTTCACAAAGATCTTTTAATACCTTTAATAGTCAAGGCAATATGAACCATAAACAAAAACTTAAATCCTTCTTCTGGTTGAGCTTCTGTCCCTCGTCGCTTGCATTCACGAAATCATCACTGAAATTTACTTTTTATTTCTAATACAATTTAGTTTAAAGCAATGCCTGTGATGAATAATGTCCAGCTAATTAATTCAGGATAATGAACAGTCAAATAAAAGCAAATTAAAACCCAATATTCAAAATTAAAATATTTTAATAAGTGGATAAGCACTGTACCACAAAAGAGACAGACTGTGGCAGCCTGCTTTGAATATCGTAAATTGGGCTATACTTTTAGTAAGTTAATGCAATTAAAAAAATAGGATTATAATATGTGCGTTTTAAATTATGATATAAATGAGATGTAAAAAATGTGCATTCTATCCATAAAGGCTTTAACTATGATTTTTACAAATTTCCTTAACCCCATAAAGGTAGAAAAAGAAATCCTGAGCTCCAAATAATTAATTTTCTCATTTTGAAGCAAGTACAGATTAACTTAACAAATTAATCATCAGAACTTCACAAATTCTTAGGAAGTGAATTACGAAGTCAGCTTTTATAAAAGTCCTTCTTCATTTGTTATATGTAATTATATTTTTGTAGCAATAGATCTTAAATGCTACAGAAGTAAAAGTTGCTAAATATTTAAGAAATGTCATATAAAATATCTTAAGTGCTTCATTAATATTAAAATTGCCAATTACTACATCTATATAATGTATGTGTAGAAACACTCTATTTACACCCATTAACAGAGACTGACTTTGAAATTACTATATCATCTGATCACTGCTCACTGTACTAGAGACTGACAAATATAACTAAATACTTCGAAATGCAGTGTAAAAAAAAATATCATGTCCGTATATCTCTTTGACGGGTCTTCATGCATTTAACATTTCAAAACCATGACAGGGACCTTATTTCCAAGATAAATTCCCCTATCTACTTATTTCTTCATGTATTTATTGTGGATCTAACCTTCTCCTACAAGAAATAAATAAGGAGGTTAAGTAGATGCTATCTTTTAACAAATAGTTTCTCTGCACTGTATTACAACTTTATGAATGACAAAATAAATCCCTCATTTTTAAATCTACCATGATGTACATTTAACAAAATTACATCTACAAAACCTCAATATATGTACTCTATTATTCATACATAATAAAAATGTTAAACGAGAGCTCAGTGTCTGTCAGGAAACGACAAAAGCCAGATAACAAAGAACTAACTAAGGCCACCGCTTGACTTTTAGAAAACCTCACGTGCTTTACAATTTGCTTTATGAAAATAAGTTCATGTGCTTGTATTTTAACAAGAACCTGAAATATCAGCAAGAAAAGTATCCTTATCAGACCTACTCTTCAAAGGGGTATTTCCTGGAACTACACAAATTCTGAGTCTCAAATACTGTAAATTATTGGCCTTCACACAAGTCCGTAAGAACGACATCCACCCAAGAGATGCAGCTCTCCTTGGGGCCTTCCAGAAGCTTATCCCAGGGCCTCTCCAGGACAGAACCTGAGTGAACACATGTTCTGCTCTGCCATGTAGACCCAAGAAGGGAAGTATCAATGTGTGTTCTAGATGTACTTTAGAAAGACCTGAATGCCCACAATACCCTGTTTTAAGACAGAGGAGATGAAGGAAGAAGAGTCAGATTTGGCTCTCAAGAAAATCACAGGCTACTAAGGGAGAAAAAAACATTGACAAAAATAACCTCAATGCCATATTAAAAAGAAAAAAAAAAAAAGGTAAAATGCCATCCTAAATTTAAAAGCAGCAGCAAATTAATGGGGTGGGACAGATGAAAGAAGGCTTCCCGGGGTGGTATTTAATTTAGATGTTAAAAGATAGGGACAAATGGACATGGAGAGGTGGCAGGGATGACGTGGCGAGACAAATGCATAATGAGGGTCCCAGCACTGGAAGCACCACACCCACTGGGAATCTGATCGCCTGCCACCCGCCTTGGTGGCCATCCAGTTTCCTAGAAAAAGGGTGATGTCCTGTGACCTACATTAGCTTGGATCAAATGTTATTGGTGATGCTCTTCTATCCCCACATGGTGGTCTTCCATGAAAAACTTCTTAACTGGAATTATGATCTATTACAAAAGAGTTCTGTTTGGTAAAAACTTGGTAGTCTCCTCTTTTATTGTGAAGATAGTTTTCTAGTAGGTCAATTGAAGGATGCAGAAAGATGACTACGAGACAATCCCATAAAGGTTATATGCTAAAAGGGTAAATGAGACAAGCACACAATAGGAAGATGGCGCTTGGTTCACCTTGTATCCTTAAGGCCCATACAAGTGCATGGTACACAGTGGTGCTCGAGAAATAATTCTGGACCGACCGGCTGAAGTACTAAACTAGTGAGTAAGAGTTTTGTTCTTGAGTCAGTCTTCCCCAGACTCTGAGTGAGCATGTGAGATCGGGGTGTTACAGCCACAGGGGCCACGCTGGCCGCCAGGAGCTCCCTATGCTCATGCCATCCGGTCCTCTTACCTTCCTGCGCATCTCTGCTAATTTTACAAAGCGTGAGTGTTTCAAACATACAGAACGTGACATAACTGCATACTGTATGAATCACATCCATGTTTCCCATATTTGTTTCAGCAACTTTCTTTGGTATTCTAAAGTTCTTAATTTAATTTTTAAAATCTTAAATGCTTATAAATTAAATTTTTAAAAAATGATATGACAGGTCATAGCAGAAGAATAACAACTGTGCTGTGCAGAAAGCCATCTCTGGGGGGAGAGGAGGTGGCCTCAACACCATTTCCAGGTCTTACATAATCTGGCTACTTTATAATATTTACTAGAAAGTTCAAAATGCCAAATAGTACTCTAAGACCTGTAATGAGAAAGGGCATTTTGTTACCTGCTTTTTCCTCAGGCTTCACTAGATGTTTCTACCGGATATAAAGTGATCTTAAAAGGTTTCGGCGGGGGCGGGGGAGGACACAAGCAAAAGAAATCAAAATGATACCTGACTTCTCAAAAACGTGGAATTAGAGGACAACGTAGCAATGATTTGTACATTTTGAGGGAAATGATTTTAAACATAGCATGTTACACATAACACCTGTGCCAATTCCTACCAAGAGATGTCATTACAAAGTTCCTGGTTTCCAGGGATTGAGATGTCCAACTTTCTAGAATAAAGCCCTTTTTCATGTTGGTAGCTATGATATGAACGTCAATTAAGGGTTCATCTTTTAGTGTAAATTTATAAGGCTTCCCAAATTAAATTCTACGCATTTTCCGATATGTTTCCAGTACGTTTCTGTATTTACAGTTCTATGTGCAGTCTCCTCCTTAGTATCCCTCCCACACCTGGAATGGCTCTGGGCCCTTGTTTGGTCTCCCTGTTAAATCTGGTGGGGAACCTGTCTTCCCTGAATCACTCATGACATGATTTGTAATAACACAGCCAAGACTAAATAAAACCCACATCTCTAGACTTAAAATTTTGAAGTGAGTATACTAAATATCCTCATTGTTAGATATATAACAAAACTATAAATTCTCACAGTGGTGTCAGTAGGCATTATGTACAAAGTAAAACTCAAGAACCAGTAAGGAGCTGAATTATATGACTAATACCATCATCTTAATAGGTGCTTCTGCCGTACGTAAACTCTGTTACATGGTCTGTTTTTGAATACCTAAAGGGCAGACAAGTTATGTCAAAATATATAACTTCTATTTTGAATTGTGTCTTTATCTTTCCATATTACTATAGAAAGTAAACACCCTAACAGGAGAGTCTATACTCACTTTCTTCAAAGTATATTTTTAAATGTTATTTAAAGTATTTTAAACCCTATTAGGTAGATTATTGACTCAATTTATTACCAACTTAATAAAAAATCTGTACACATCCCACTTACATATGAAGACAAGGGTATCTTGACACTTTGGTGCTTTACTACTTTATAATTTTTTAAATACAGCAAGAGGTGTCAGTAGCATATCTTTATGTTCTTTTCTAACCTCTCCAATTCAGGATAATTTAGGATATAATTGCGTTAGCAATGCTTTTTAAAGCTGCAGCTGTCCCTCCCTCTCCTCCAGAAAGCTCAGTCTAGGTATACGTAACTGGGAAACTCCGGCACAAGCACAGGCATGTAAACGCAATTGTCCCCATTAAAACAGAAACAATCTTAAATATCCACCAGCTGGGGAGTAGATAAATAATGGGTTTAATCACAAAATGGGATATCATAATGTAGTAAAAATGCATCAACTAGGGCTACATTTATCAGCAAACATCTAAAAAATGTAACTGCATTAAAACAAGTTGGGTACAGAACTGTACCATTTACATAATTTTTCATAAAGGGAAAGACATTAAATGCAAACCTATGAAGTCCACATGTGAAAGCATGCACGACACCAAGTCTCTGAAAACAGGGGTTAAGGCATGCGGGGGGGCGGGGGGCATAGTGTTCACTCTTGTGCTACGATTTTGTTGTTCTCATTTTGTTGTTGTTGTTGTTAGAAAAACATTACAAATTGTATTGAGTTGACACCACTCAATTACAGCCACATTACTGAATTACACCTGTTCAGCCACACAATTTTTTTTTTTTAAGATTTTTTTATTTATTTGACAGAGAGAGAGGGGGGGAGAGAGGGAGAGAGCAAGCACAAGCAGGGGGAGGGGCAGAGGGAGAAGCAGGCTCCCCGCTGAGCAGGGAGCCCGACGCGGGGCTCGATCCCAGGACCCTGGGATCATGACCTGAGCCGAAGGCAGCCGCTTAACCAACTGAGCCACCCAGGTGCCCCAGCGATTTTGTTGTTTTTTAAAAGAGAAGGAATCCAAAGTCAATGTGGCCATATGTGAACACCTTTCCAAATGCTTTCACTGTTTTTGAAACTTTTCACAAGTCAAAAATGAGTTATTTTAATCAAACAATCAAACAGTCTTTTTTATCTTCTCTACATGACTCCTTGGACCAGTCCTGTCAAGTTAATAAATCACACAAATGGACATCTGCAAAAACCACGCAGCACTGAGCACGGTCTGCTGTGCTACAGATACAATTTCAATAGAAGAGTAAGCTAAATTTTGTCAAAATATTAACTAATCATGCAGTTATTATCTTTCAAAACTGTGAAACAAAGGTGTTGACTGATTCAAAACTATTCCTGTAAAGCCCAACTGAGGCTGCAAACACGTAACCGCCAGGTATGGCGGGTCTTCATGGGGAAACACCGACTATAGAACCGTGAACACAAGGCCAGGTGTGCGTGATTCCCCCAAAACCATTCAACATACTAATGAATTTGTTTCCACAATTCCTAAGTTACTCAACTACTACCAACGCCCAGGCAGTTTCTTGGGAATGAAAGCCTCTTTTTAAAATGATTTTAATTTCATAATGATATGATAATACACTAAGAGATGAAATGAAAATAGAGAATGACGGACTCTCAGCACAGTAGGGTCACCATAGGAATTCTGCTGAGCTGCAAACATAACGGCAAACAATCACTTTCTTGAACAAAGAAGGACATAAAAGGCATCTAAAGACAACCACTGAAGAGCAACTACAATGCTCAATTAATTCATGTGAGCGCCTTATGCTGAAAAAGTACCCCAAAGGATAACAAAGCACAATGACAAAGTTCAGGACATTCTGCCATGGTAACAGATGCAGGATCCATAAGCACCAGAACTGTGAGATGCCTGTATTGTTTCTGGCCCGGGAAACATCGGAGTAAAAATATACAATCCTGCTTTTAGACGCGTTCATGTGCAACAGTCACTAAACCCACATTAAATAACCCCAGTATTATTCCACAGTAACTGTGTTCATCTATGAAGTTTCAAAGTACTACATACATGTTTAAATAAAATACCCAACTTTAAACTGCATGGAAAATAAATCAGTATGCTCTCTGAACTGAGTAATCCAAAAGGTACAGCAACAGCTAAATAATGAGTATGAGGACACTGAGGGTCCCTCTGAGCATCTCCGTCCAAATATCTGTGTGTGGGTGTACGTGTACAAAGTCCAAATAAAAACTCTGGCTCAATGAATGAAGTTATAACCCAACACCAAAAATATTCCTTGATAATACTAGTATCCAGATTACTTGAATTAGGCTAGACTGGGAGAGTGGCCTGTTTCTGATTATATATAAAACATGAGCATGATTTATATCAAGAAGCCACAAAGAGCTAAGATTAGAAAGGTTTCATTTACTAACTCTTCAGGCTCAAGTGTGGTTACAGATGAAAGTTGCCCCCCGATCCGCCCTCAGGGCTTTTATACAGCACGCAAGGGAGCCTGCTACTGAAGCCAAGAGTTTTGAGTGCATTTTTGCCCTGAACAGGTGATAATTAGCCTAATTAACAGGCTAGATCCTTGTTAACTAGTTGGAAAAGAAATTTAACCTCACTCACGCCAAAGCCTGTCATTTTAAAACCTCTTAACATATCATTCAGATCCTAAAAGCTGTGAAATACCTTTTCTGGCTCTTTCAATCCAATCCAAAGGTTGAAAAGCTTTGTGTCAAAATTACTTCTGGGAGGAGCATTAAGCAGAATATTAATCCCAGGTTGCTTTAGTCTACTAAGAACCAAGAGAATGACTCATTCTAAAGAAAAACATTCAAGGATTATAAGGGCTATGCCCTCAGAGATTTGAATTCATCCTTCAAAATCTCATTCCCATGAAATTTTTCTTTGTCAAAGAGACCATAAACTCCAGTCTACCCAAAACCATCCCATGAAGTTTGGCTGGGGTTTTTCCCATTCCCCTGCATGTGCTGTATCCAGCGCTCACCAGCACAACAGTGTCCTCCATCAGGGGCTTGGAAAGGCTCCGTGTAAAGAACAGTACATATCTTCTCTGTGGTGGGTCATCGGGTTGATGCAACTACTCACCTCTGCCTCCCTACGACAGAAGCAGCCGCAGGCAGTACATAAACAAAGGATACGGCTGTGTTCCAATAAAACTTTATTTACAGAAACAGTCAGTGGGCCTGATCTGGCCTGCAGGTCATAGTGTGCCAATCCCTGTCTTCGATGATAGAGGTCACATCCCTCCCCCCACTCATGTCCCCAACACACCCTGAGCTACAGGGCAAAAGAACCTGAATTGAGTGCTGCCGAAAACAAGGCTCCACTAAGTCTTTTTCTCAGGGTCTGAGAAGTTGGGTTAGTCCTGAAATAGTTTATGTTTCCTGCACAGCTCTAAAACACCAACATGAGAAGAACAGGTGGAAGGAATTATACCGCATATGAGACCCATTCCCATTGCAGGCTACCCCCTCCTTTTCAAACTACCCCCTTTCAAGGGTTTCACAGAGCTGGAGGGCTTGGGAAGTTGAAACAATTTTAACTAACCATAGAAGTCAAGTCCTGAAGAACAAGACATATATTAAATTGCTACAATCCTCTACTCTGGACTAAATGAAATTTTATCGCTTCAGGTTAGGGAAGAAAACACTGGATTTATGTAAGGAAGGTTAAAATAGTCACAAATAAAGGACTAATATTACTGTTTAAAGACCGTATATAGAAAATTTCTTTTAAGTCATTGCTCTAATATACATATTTTGAGATAAACTGAAAAACAAATTTCTTTTTTTTTTTTTTAAGATTTTATTTATTTGCGAGAGACAGAATGAGAGACAGAGAGCATGAGAGGGAGGAGGGTCAGCGGGAGAAGCAGACTCCCTGCTGAGCAGGGAGCCCGATGTGGGACTCGATCCCGGGACTCCAGGATCATGACCTGAGCCGAAGGCAGTCGCTTAACCAACTGAGCCACCCAGGTGCCCTGAAAAACGAATTTCAAACTCTACTTACAGCTTCATCACAAATGCCTTGACTATTGTTAAGTGTTTGGACATTTACAACACTGTCCTAACAATCTTCAGATTATAATCGTTCAGCTCCTTCTCTAGCAACTGATCAACAACAACAAAGTATGTATTAGAACTTAGTGTGTGTCCAGCACTGACCCGTGCTACATTCAAACCTATAAATAAACAAAAGACATACATGCCTCTGTGAAAGGAGCCTATGGTTCAAACGATCAACACTAATATCAGCGAAATAATTAGAACACAAAAGCACCACATTCCGTTGGGCTTTTTAAGGAGCATCTTTTAAGATGCTTAGGAATCAGAGGGGGAGATGAACCATGAGAGACTATGGACTCTGAGAAACAACTGAGGTTCTAGAGGGGAGGGGGGTGGGAGGATGGGTTAGCCTGGTGATGGGTATTAAAGAGGGCACGTTCTGCATGGAGCACTGGGTGTTATACACAAACAATGAATCATGGAACACTACACCAAAAACTAATGATGTAATGTATGGTGATTAGCATAATAAAACAAAATAAAATTTTAAAAAAAAGAAAGAAAAAGCACTGGTGGCTACTGACTGAAATGGCTAGAAAGGCTTCCTGGAAGAGGTGGGGCCTGAGGTGAGCCCGAGAGAACAGAGCAGAAAGGTCAGTACGTAAGGCCGGCAGCAGGCACCCACGAGCTCAGGCAGAGACAAGCAGAGGCGCTGGGCGGTGTGTGTGAGCAGCGAGCCAATCATCTGAACCCCCATGGGTGGGTGGGGAGCATGCTGCATGGAAGGGAGAACTAAAGTTGCGGAGTCGAAGCAGAGTCACATGAAGATGGCTCCAACAACCAGAGAGAAGAATTCAGCTTCGAGAGGACAAAAGGAATCATCAATCTATTATTGTTTTTCTCTCTCCCCTTCCTATGTCTCTTCAGTGCTTGCTTTTCACAATTACTTGATTATAATTTTCTAAGGAAGTAAATGTGCCTTTACCCTTCCAAGTGCCAAGGACCACTTAGATGCAGTATGTATGCATACAAGCCACAAATCTGTGCCTGTCTGGTGAAAAAAAACCTACCATAACAATGTCTTCATCTGAGATCTATGATGAGCTCACTTTTATATTTGGCCAAATAACGCAGCCTTCCAAAGAGCATGTTAGTGCTAACAAAGACAGCTGTCCTTCAAGCTACACACCTGCAGATGCTATGAAAATGTTACCAAAGAGCTAAAAAAACTCAGACTAGATCATTTACATGTCAAGGGAAAACCTTCTACTAAGTTTTCAGATGACAATCTTACCAGTTACTTACTGTATTAGAATGAACTGGTTAACAAATATAAACAGAACAGATTTTACCGGTAAGATTTGCAAAAAGGAGAAAAGCGCGAATACACAAAATCAACTACAAAATTAACTAAAGTAATTTTCTTTTAAAATTTTAATATATTAAAATTAGGGGCATCTGGGTGGCTCAGCAGGTTGAACGTCCAACCCCTGGTTTTGGCTCAGGTCATGATCTCAGGGTTGTGAGATGGAGCCCTGTGTCGGGCTCTGTGCTCAGTGCAGCATCTGCTTGAGATTCTCTCCCCCTCTCCCTTTGCCCCTCTGGCTCGTGCTCTCTCTCTCTCTCAAATAAATAAATATATTAAAATTAAACACAACTGATATATTAACGGAAGCCGAGTATGAACAAGAATTTCTGTCCCAATTCAAACAACCTGGCACAGTCCTAGTCATCAAAAAAACTATGATTCATACAGAATTTATAAAAGTCGTAATAAGGTCTTTATACTATGGTGTTACAATATTACGCAAAGAAAATGTTTCATTAACATGATTGTATGGAATTTTACTAGGACAGATATATATTATAGAAAAATCTCATACATCTCTATAGAATAAATCCCAATCCCCTTTTGCTAATAAAGCTGATAGTTTCATAGGAACAGTATTGCTCAGTTTCTTGTGTGCCACAGACTCAGAGATAATATTCAGGTTCAGATATTCATGGTGCTGGGGAAAGAGAAGTTAGCGTCTAGCCTTGGATGGCCTCTCTAGCCTCAGTAGAACCATGCGATTCTTATTCCCGGTGTGCACCCACATCAATGTTTCTAAAAATACTGGGCATCGGACATCTCTTCATTCCGCATCACAGTTAGATCACTGGGATTCTATAAATAGTGAATCAAGAGAATTATCTATTATTTCACAATGATTTAAAACAGCAACGATAAAGAAAGCCATAGTTTCCTATGTGGATTCCTTGCCAGCAATCGGTGCCAACAATACTCTCCAATAAAGACCTATCAGGGTACTTTAAAAAGAGTAATAGTTTTCTCAACAAAAGTAGTAAGCTGAAGACAACATGACTGATCATCAGGAGTGCCTGGAGTAGACCCCTAACACAGGAGACTGGAACCGGTTAATGCCATAGCCCCGTTAGGACCAGCACAGTATTTAACTCTCTGAACGTGCGCACTGTTTACAGTTAGGGGACAGAGACTCACACTAATGTATCCCAAATGACTTCATACAGGACTCAAATATACAACAGATTAAACTGAAATGAATAAAATATTCCTTTCTACCAAACAAGTTAAAATTTACTTTTAACATAAGTACTACTAGTATTTTTTTTTTTTTTTTTTTTAGAAACTATTCTTGTAATACTGGAATATGTTCCATAGACCCATGCATCTTATACACTAGCAAATATGGTATGCTTAAAATTTATCCCGTAGGTCTTTATGTTTCTATTACGGAAACAGAATTTCTAGACATTTGAATATATTTTCCAGATTTAGAAAGGACTGTCCAACCTGATGGAGACTGTGTGATTTGCTGGAGCTAGGAAAGGCAGCCTTTCCAAACTTGGGTATTTCACTGTCTTGGCCTTTGTCATCATCTCGGCCTTCTAGCATGTCAGGATGATCTAGGGAACCATTTGAGCTCAAGGTAAGATTAGCTGGAGGGGTTGAGATGTATTGCCCAGCAATCTCAGAGTTCAGTACAAAATTGACCCTTTCCGAGCCCTCAGTCGGAGAACAGCAGTTACAGCACACTCTAGAGTAAATATCCCGGGGCATCTGTGCACGGGAGCATCGCCAAGACACAACGTGAGCTCGGCCGGCGAGCTCAACGTGGACACTGGACAGCCCGACACGGATCGCAGCTTGCTGTAAATCATCACATCCTGACATTCAAATATATAGAAAGATCATGTTGTAAGGGATTTGATCTGTTCCTTTCTAAATCATAAGTTCAAGGGAAAGTGCTAAAATTAGATTAACATAAAAAACAAGTTTTTAAGGGTTTTGAAGTTATTTGATCCGCCTGCGAGCAAGCAGTTAATAAAATACTAGAAGGCCCCTCACCACTTCCCACACATGGCCGCCACACCGTGGGCATGACGTCACCTGCAGTGCAGCGTGAGTAAAACCAGAGGGTGCGTGCTCGTTTGAGGTACACGCAGACGGGGAAGAAGTCTCCAATGCAGGGAAAAGCAATCACGTTAGCTTCCTTTCAACACAAAAGAGCATTATTTATTTAAAAAATTGGATGTGTGCAGCTATGGATTCTTCTTTTCACAAAACAGATCTATGAATTTCATCTACATCTCATGTATCCTAAATTATTTTGAAAAGATAAATTCGGATAGGCATCTATAAACACTGTATCGTGTTTGATCACTTATGCTAATTTTTCAAATCTTCAACACCTCAAGACTATGTGGATTGCCATTATCATTTATTATATACCTTCCAGCATTCAAAATACCAGACTAAATTTCTTTCTCATATACTTAAAGTGCATAAGCAAAAACAACTGGAAAGGTGTAGGTGATAAAATGTTTACACTTGGCATGGGATAGTGTTAGGGAGGCTAAAATATAGAATTAACTGAAGCTACCAAAATGAGGCTAACGACAAAAATGACTTTTCAGTTATGGGCTGGGAAAGAACAGAAACGAAAGGCAAAGAGCTTGCTAGTTTGGACTCAACGATACAAAGAGAACAAAACTGCTCAACACTTTATACCATGACTACCTTTTTGTTAAAGACTTTTCGGAGGAAAACACATGGAAATGAAGTAATACAGGCCAAGAAGTTGTTTCCCGTAAGGCAGGAACAAGGGACAGCAGGTGTCACCAAGTCTCAGGCAGGCCCGCCGCCCCGGCAGAGTCCAGAGGATGGTAGCATTTGGGCAAAAGCACCCAGAAAGGATGCCGCGAGAGAGTCCAGCATGCCCAGCAGCCAGGACTGTGGACTTCCTGTTCTCCCATAACAAGCCTGGTGCATTGCTGTCTTCACTAAATACCAGACTCCAGCCCGAAAGTGAGGCTTCAGCTGCAGGCGCCACGGCAGCCTAGGACGGACGCGTCAGCAGCTGGTGGAGCGCCCACTCCCTGACTTGAGAACAGGACGGTCTCGTGATTTTCAGCAGTCACCTTTGCTGCTTCCTCCTCACCTTCCCAAAGCCATAATGTAGGGTCTGGTCCGCACCTCTCCTTTCCGACCTACATTCACTCCTTTGATGATCTCTGTTCTGACGACTTCCAAATTCCTACCTGCAGCTCAGATGTGTTCCATGAGTTCTTGTCTGTATTCAGCTGTCCACTCGACATATCCACTGGGATGGCTAACAGGTTTCTCATATCTAATGTGTCTAAACCTGGCTCCCAACGTCCACCAATGGACCCTGCTCTGACAGTGGTTTTGCCCATCTAGGTAATGACGAGACTTCACGGTTCAGGCCAAAATCCTGGCATCATTCATTATTACTCTTTCTCTCACCCAACCTACCAGTACATCCTGTGGGCTGTGCTTTCCAGATATATTCAGAGTTTGGACACTTCCATCTACCTCAGTTGCTACCACCAGGGTCCAACTGTCCAACTGACCACCATCTTTTCATGGCAGGATCATAACGAAAACCTCCAACGCGCTCTCTGCCTCTGCTCTCCACCCATCCACCTTCGTACCATTCAGCCTGTTCTCTGCATACTGCAGACAGTGGTTCTGTTAAAACCTAGGTCAGCCGCCAGGCCTCTGTTCAAAACCCTCTCATCTTGCACAGAAGGAAAAATCAAAGTCCTTGTGGAGTCCTCCAGAGCATCATGCGGTCTGAGCTCCCATGAGCTTCCCATCCGCTACCTCACTCCCGGCACATTGGTCCCTGTGACATTAGCCATGCCCCGTGCACTTCTTCTGGTGGGACTCTGCCTGAAATACGCATGGAGCTCAGCCCCTCCTGACTCACCTGTCACCTTCTCTCCAAGGATTTCCCTCGGCACCCCAGCCCCCTCTATGGCTCTCCCCTCTCGGATTTTACTATATCATCATTATTTTAAAACTGGTATATATTTGACTTTTCATTTGTTTACTGAATATCTCCCCACACTAAAATATAATAAGCTTGTGACAGCAGAATGTTTGCCTGCTTTATTTTCTGCTGTATTCCCGGGGCCCAATACATTGCTTGGTATGTTAAATACAAAGGGACAAAATTTACAGAATTAAGTTTATTTTAATATGTCACTTATCAAAACCCACACACACACAAATGTAAGAATCAACAAATAAACAGACAACAATTGGAAGAGATTCACACCAAACTGTGAACAGTAGTTGTACTGAGTGGGAAGTAGGATGGGACAGAGGAAGCCTGGAGGAAGAGGAAGGGCGTCAACCTTAGAAAAGAGAAGTTTCACTCAGCACTTTACATGCTGGTGTATTAAATATATTTACACGCACACATTCCAGTTTTAAAAATATATATGAATAAACAGATTTTTAGAAGCACAATTTTAAAAAAGAGGTGTACCTTAAAATTTACGGGAATCACTAACTGCCATTCGCTGTTGGTTTTTCTGTGTCATACTTCTACAATGTTATGAGTAGTACAGAGAGAGACAAGAGTTGAAATATTTACTGAGAACTTTAGAAAGAAAGGTATCTCTTGGCCTTTCAATTTTTGAAGTCAAAACCTCATTATATTTATATTCAGATAGCTCAGACACCAGTGTCCAATGGCTGGATAAGCCTACACTGTGAATGCCATAAGGCAGACAGCTAATCACAGATACTGTTCATGACAATTAAAGAATCTTCTGTTTGCCATGAGTAAGAACATAATCACAATTTTAGAAGAGAAGTTTCTAGGTGTTTAATGATAAAAAAAAAAATATTACCAGACATTAGGGGCCATCAGACCAGCCCTCACTAAAGATCTCTCCTTGCTTTATGTCCCATTTTAATTCCCCACATTATATAGGAGTCCTGACCCTACTGCAGTTTATCTGCCACTCACACGTCTACCCCACGCCATCTAATGCACATTGTCTTTTGATTATTTTCTACTTTTGTATGTGTACATTCCCTAAAAGATTCTAAACAATTCAGGGACATTTACACTGATTTTCAACTCCATGATGTCTTTCATAGTAGCTTCAGAGTGGGGAGCAGAAAAGTGATATAGTAAAACATTTGTAAAATCTAGTATTTGTATGTAATTAAATTTTATCAAAGGCTCAAACTATGGCAAAAATACTCTGATAAATGACCTTCCCAGTGATACACTGAAAACCACAAAGGTGCTCGAAGGACGCCATGGCACAGGTGTGGAACAGAGAGCCCGCAATGCCGGTGCCCTGATTGTTCTTCCAGAAACTCCACATATGACAGGTGCAGTGGACTTGCAATAACGCACCCCCAAAATATGTCCCAACAGTAAAACCCTACAGATCTAATTTTAACTAATTTCCACTGAGTTCAGTCCTAGGGACAATATGGACCCAAAGTCCCAAACTTGTGTGACTACCCCCTTCCAGGACTGGAAGGCAGGGTTCTGAGGAAGAGTCATTGAATATATCGGGGTGGTATCAACCAACCATCACGGTTGGTGAGAAATTCCATGTCCATCATATTTTAAGCTCTGTCTCTTTATTCATGTGTCTACACGCAGTCCAAATGCTAGTTAATTCTCCACTAGAACAAAGAACCCTGACTTCCAGGGGATACAAGCTTGAGTACCTCTATTCTTTAATTTGCCTAAGACTATAAAACAAAGTGGCAGAACACAACAATCAGATAGATTACGCTGCCAGGCGCAGCTGTGGAATAATACAAACCCAGGAGGTGCAGGTAAGGGATGGCAAGACAGTAAAGAGCACAGAGTGCTTGCTGGACCCCACAGCCCAAAACAAGATGCTCTGATGTTACAGGTCACAACAAGTACTGGATGGGAAGTTCTCCGCTAACACGGACAACCAAGATAGGAACACATGAAACAAAAGGTGAGTAGATACAGATGAATGGAGCATTCCACTGGCATTTACATGTTGAGACTCACCAAACGTGCGGAAGAGCTTGGCACTGAAGAAGAGATGCCAAAAGACAGAAGAGACACTGGCCCTCATTTGTACAAACCGCCTCATGGAATGTCCAGAGGTCAGTGTCGTACATCTTCCAACATCACTAACATTTTCCATAATCAGTACGTTTACATCAGCTACTGGGATCCACTATTCTTCAAAAATAACATGCAGTCAGCACTAAGGAACATACACAGAGTCACTCAGAAGTGGGAGAGGCAGAAGAAGAGAACTGAGAACAAAAGCCCAGGTGATAGATCCTTAGGAAAATTTCCTCTGGGGAAGAGCAAAACTGAAAATATTAGCATATTTTAATTGCTATCAAGTAAACAAGTCCTCTGATTGAATTTTAACTTTTACCTGAGCTTAAGTAGATCTGACCTGGGACCCAGGGGTACAGAGCTGGCAACAGAGGGAAAGAGGTAACATTTTAGAATTCAATGATCAAATTGAAGGGTACAGCTTTCCAAAGCAGTTGATTGGAAAATTTGGGCAATTTAACTTTGACAGGTAATTAAAATCAATTAAACTTTGACTAATTATGTGAAGTTCCTGTGCTAAAGTAGTAAATAATTAAAATAAAGTGTTATATAAATGTACCTTGCACTTCGGTACTCAATCAAGATAGAGCTGACCTCAACTTTACAGAATGCAGAGCGGAAATGCAATCATGCACTTACTCCACAAGGGCGGTATCAGGGCATCAGACACGTATGCTTCTGCCTGTTTGTTCGTCTCTCCTTTCACTGTCGTTAAAATTCTTAGAGAGACCTTTGGCCTCTCAGACTCATCTGGCTACCTGGACCAGGGCAAGGTGGTCTCTATCTGGTGGCCCAACAGCTGCGTATGCTGCCCTCAACCCAATCCGGCTTGCAGCTGCTTTTCCTGGTGAAGAGTTCAAGGATGTGTCCTGTAAAGTTACGGATCATAAAATACTGTGGTCCAGTACTGGATTTCCCCTTTGTTTAAAGAACTAATACCATTTCAAAACATTATTTATAATTAGCAAAGACATCACTTATTTGGTAAAGCCAAATTGAAGATCTGAATGGAGATTTAAACAACCTAAATAATCCCTAGAGGAATTTTGAAGAAAATTCCTAAAGTTATACTGCTTATCCAGCGAGTGAATTATCAAAGAAAACACTACCAACAATTAATACTTGATAAAACAGAGATCTTTCAATCATGGAAAGGAACTCTATTCTCACTGAACAAATTTATGAAAACACTGAATTCATCTTTAACGTCACAGAGTGAAAGTGACATTAAAGTCATATATTTTTGTAAATTAAATCCCTTTAGTATTTTGTAAATTTTGTAAATTCTCCAAAAATAGATTTAATTTACAGATTCTTAAATGTCCATATTAATGAAGATTTAACTACTCACAGTAAGCAAATAATAAAGTAATATGAAATATTTTTAAAATGAAAAATGAAAGGGTGTTGCATGTAACATGTACAGAAGTCAATGGAACACACACACACACACACACACACACACACACACAAGTAAAGGCACCTTAACAAATCAAAGAAGACTCCTTTGGGACATAACTATTCGATAGTTATTGATACGGTAGGGTCCTTACTCCTAGAAACTATAATTAGACATGATGTATTCTACCCATTTTCCCAAGATGCAAAATACCCAAGCTAAATAGTTATTCCTGTCCAGAACATGCTGTCTATCCTTTTAGTTGAAAGCAAACCTCTAGTAAATTCCTATTTATCTTCTTGCCAATCATGGAATGAATGACTGACACTAACGCAGCCTTATCTGGGCCTTATGTCTACAGCACATTCTGCTAAGTGATGTCATTGCTCCAGCAGACGAAAATAAGCAGATTATTACAGTGACTAGGAGCAAACTAAACATTTGGATTTTTGCATGGACAGATTTACACACTGTCTGTCAGATAAAGCACAGTTTCCCTGCTGCTTACACAACAAGAATGTGCCTGACAGCTCCCTCCCAGGGTTAGTATCTGATTACATAAATAGGCCATTCCCCAACATTCCTAAAGACTGACAGTCTGTCTTAGTTTAAAGTGCAATTTCGGACTATCAGCTTTTCTGTCTTGCACACTAGGCTGATTAACATCAGAGCACTTCCTGGAGGTCCAATCAGGTTTCCTCACTGCCGTATTCTGGACCATCTGAAATATGGTGGACACAATGGATGGGAAAAAGACAACTTAAAAACTACTTCTGAAGAGTGCTCCTAAGGCGTATATTGAAAGGCGAATCATTTTAACAGACTTACATATGTGTATATCTATATATCTGTAGCATTACCTTTGAAACAACTCATAAGTATATAATGGATTCTTTAAAGTTAATACTTTTATTTATAAAATTAAATATGCATAATCACACAAAACATTTACATATTATTATTTTACAGTTGCCGTGTTTTTTAATGAGTATTTTATCTCATTCCATCAATGAAATAAAACACCAGTGACTCATCATAGTCATGTAAAATGAAAGCACTGAGCTGAACAAAATGTTTAAAAACTTATCTACCGCTAATTAGTATCTTTCCTATCCCCAACACAACATCCAAAACAAAATTTATAGAATTAAGAATACCAGTGAATGCTGATACATCTGAAAATGAGGCTTAAAATTTACTTTGGCGACAGCAGAAATGGTGGTCAAAAAGTATTCATGGTTAAATTGCGTCTGTATGGATTTCAGGAACTTGCTAAAAATTAATGATTCTGTATTTTGGTAAGCTAAATAATAATAATAATAATAATAATAATACCACCATCACCACCACCACCAAAATTCTGCAGTTTACTAGAAGCTCAGTTATGAATGACCCTGGGTGAAACTTTAGTAATTCCATAATTCACAAAAAATACAAGCATGACGTTTTCATACAAATGAAAACTGAATTCTAAGTGGTCCACCTGATCAAGACAGATGAATTTCCTTCTTATAAGGGAAAAAATTAGGCAGCAGTCATTTTTAAGGCAGTACTGAATATCTTAAGAACTCCACTGTTAGGAAACCATTTGTTTAGTAATTGTTTTCCTTGGCCTCACACCATTTGGGAGCTGTTGCAAGGGAAAAAATTGAAGCATTTCCACTACTAATATACTAATTAAACAAATGTCTCCAGAACATCCACTATGGGCCTATCCTATCCTGTGTTCTGGAAACACAAAGATAAATAGGACACAGGCCTCTATCCTCAAGGTACGTAAAATCTGATAAGCAAGAGAAGCAAGCAAACACATAAATTATACTGCAAAGTAGTAATTTATCTTTATACAGATAAATGTATTTTTTAGATTCAAATGGCAATCTTCTCCAGTATTAAACAGCTCTCATTCTCTGGATGGTGATCTGCACAACCCACCCTGCACTTTTCTAGTGAAGAGTCTCTTCCTCCTTGATCATTCTTCCGCCTTCCTACACAAAGCCATCTCAAGTTAAATAATGATTTTATGAAGCACAGAGCTGAGAATTACATACACAGAAAAATCTACTTACAACTACAAAAATGACCTGCACTCTCCTCTTCCCCATCAGAACGGCTGCACATTTGCTTTTTACACTCTTACACATTAAATACTTACATTTAGCTTAAAATGTCTTATTGCCTAATACTAAATGTATTTCGTCTTTTTCATTTGTTTCTTGACACCAACACTAATGAACTGTCATAGAAACAGTTTTGGGAATCACAAAGGGTGAGTTTCCTTACAATGGTAAACAATCAGAAGTCATAAACACGATATTGTCTCTAGTAATTTAAGCTATAACTTTCAAACATTCATACCCAGACAAACCAGATGAAATATGTTGCTTCAGGTCAGCTCTGATGGATCCCTCAGAAATATCAACATTATTGCTTTTATTTTATTATGTACCACACTTCATAACCATACACTGCAGAGTACAATAAAAACTCCGCTACACGGCTTGACTACTTATTAAACAGGTCAAAAGTTACTATAACAAATAACTTGTCCTACTTAGGGTCCATTAATAACATATCTTGTTGCTGCTCAGATGTGGAAATTTTTTTTAAAAAGACAAAAAATAAGGCCAACAAAGGAGAAATGTAAACCAACTTGAAATCTTCTATATGTCTGATTTTCCTTCTCAGATTTCCTTTACAGGTCCATAGTTATCTACTGTATCTTTAATTGCAAGCATATGCCCAACAACTTTGAAATAAGGAATTAAGAAACGATACGTTGCTATTTGTGAGCTCTCAGAGAGGAGGGGCACCGGCAGAGCCCAGATAGGTCTGAAGGTAGGATGCGGGGTACGTCGTGCCTGTCCCCCCAAGGTTGGATCCACTTCAGTGAAGTGCATTTATGAAGGGAGTGCCAAATCCAAACGACACTGAAAAACCAGCCACTATTTTTTCAGGATAGGTGGTACGGCCACCTCTGCTGGACGAGGCAGAGGCTCTCTAGAGATAAAAACCAGCGGCGTTTGAAGCTGACCACCACAATAACAAAGCAGGAAACTATACGTGACAGGAAATTACAAAGCAAACAAAAAAGCTAATGATGTTTAAGGTGTCCCGGGAAAGGTGTCTGTGTGTGTGTGTATATATATATACTGGGAGCAAACAATGGGAATGAATTCTTCCAAGTCAAGGAACACACTTCTGGACAGCTGGTGCGATAAAACATGGGAATTTTTCACTCTCTCTGTGACCAGGGATGAAAGGAGGAGGGGTTCAGGGAGAAGAGAGGGAGGGCAGGAGGGGTGCTGGGAGGAGGGAGGGAGGGCAGAACAAGCAGCCAACCAGTACCACAATTCCAAGACAATTAAGGGCTGTACAAGCAGACATCATAAAAGGTATTTGCCATCAATGTAAAATATGAGTAAATATAATCAAGTAGCAAAAGTATACGGACAAAGGACTCAAGCACTTAGTGGCTTATTAATTTTCACAAAACATAAGCTACTTTATGGACTTACAATTTTTATACAAACCAAAGTTTGACATTTACTGTAAAACAAATTCACATTCTTATAAGTATTTGGGTAAGAAATTCTACTTTTTTTTTTTTTTTTAACTAATGACTGAATTTTGTCCAGAATTTGTTACCCATTTGCCATCACAGGAATCAAGGTAATTAAAAGGAAACAGGTGATGAGTTACAGATTTCCCCAGTGCCCAGCACCTAACAGGTGCTCAATACATTGACGGAATTGAAAAATATTGATTTTTTTCATTAGTTTGGTATATCAGGAAGTGAAATATCTACAACACGCTTGTAAACATTATTGAGAAATACGAAATAAGCCTCAAGAACTACTAAATGTAGTCGAGAGGTATGACTGTTCCCTAAAAATTAGCAGAAGGAAACGTATTCATCAATCACATTAATCAGTGGTGTTCCAGCCATCTGAAACACGTCGAATATTAGCATCTGATGCGCCTCTGAACAGTCACTGCGACCAGTGTACAAGAAATGGTGTAATTGGTTTAAATCGGCCTGGCCCATCTGTCTTTAATACTCTTATTACAAAGCAGTAACCAGAGAACTATTAGCGCTGCAGTATAAGCTGTAAGATCTTTACCCGTTCTTAAATCATTTAAAAATAATGAGAGCTTTAGCCTTTATCTAATTAACGAGTGCCTTCTTTGAATTAGAAAAACTGTATCATTTAGCCCACGGTTGTTTAGTAAATTGGCTTGGCGGCACGCAAGCTAATGCAGGGTAGCACTTCCAGTGTCTTGTTCCTGGCTTCTTATTACTTGAATTATAATTCAATGATCACCTTAGATCATGGGCTATTCATAAATCAGAAGCCTGACATCAGATGAAAAATTGTATTAATATATGAAACTTATTATATAGTACAAACTGCTCTCTTGATAAATTACATTGTTCAAACTTGACAATGATTGCATTTAAAACATTATTCCTGTTTGCTGTTTTACAGACTGAAACCTCTTCATGAAAAATTTACAATGCTCCTCTGTGTTTTGGAGTCAGAGGGCAATAGGAGCAAATGGCAGACAGAAACCATACTTCAGATTTGCTGGCAGCTGCAGAGGACAGAAAACACTTCTAAGGATAGGGTGGAAAACCCTCAGCTGCATTCCCTGGATCTCCATTTCTGGCTTTATGAAGATACTAATTGTCCTCACCAGCAGAAGCACAGTAAATAATAAAATTTTAATTTCAGCTTACTGGATTGCTTTCTTCTCGTATATAGGTGTTTCAAAGAAATTTATAGTCATAAATGTTTCACAGAAATTTATAGCATGAGAGGAAAATATAAAGGGGCAAACCCATGAAGTTTAATTTGAATTGAGGCCGGGCTCCTTAGATGATGCGTTATGACAAATGCTTTTCGCCAAGGCTGACTGGGTAACTCAAGCTGTAGTTCCATATTATTTACATTAATTACATGAAGGCGGCTTTGTTAATGGTACATTCTGGTGTGGGTCGCAGCATGATATGCTAATGATCTAAGAAAAATCTGCATCTCCAATATTTATGATAATTTGTAATAGGAAATAGGGCTGCTTTTATTTCTTTCTCCTCACTAGAATAAAAAAAGTCAGTAAGAAACAATTTTATTCAGAGAAGAAAGGGAAAAGTTCTAATCGCCAAGACATTTAAGTGTTATAAACAAAGAGAAGACTCTCATTGTTAGGGGCGTTGTCATAGCCCATGACAAAGTGATAATATGGCAGTTCAGTGTGAGGTGGGTATCAAGCCAAATGGAACAGCAGAAAGCAGAAATGTAAAGCACAACTTCCATCACCAAATTATCTCCTGTTATTATGTTCCCACCCTCCCTCCCAGCTACCCTCAACAGGAAAGAAGATAAGCTTCAAATAAACACAGTTAATTTACACTAAGGTGCATTCATTACATGGAAGGCTATTATGCTAGAAGGTATTTGATATTTTTATAAAATCCATTACACTTTTCGAGAAACTTATGGTGAGACTGTAAAATCCCCAAAGATTAAAAAGAGAAAAATATAACAGTTTATATGTATTAAATATCAGCACATTTAATTCATATTGTTATTCTTATAAATTATGTCTAAACTTATAAAATGTTAAAAATAATAGTAATTTCGCCATTATGGCTTTTGGGAATATGAAAATTAAGAGACAAGATTGTTCAAAAAATCAAATATATGTTCAAAAGACAAAGATTTTGTGTTTATTAATGTTTAAATCATGCTACCTATATTTTCCAAAGACTAACAATTTTAAACAGATATCTTGTTTTATTATTTAGCAGTCAATAAGCATCAATAAACCTCAGATATTTTTGGCATGATACAATTATGTATTTTCAAATTAATAAGGTCCTCTTGGGAGTAAAAGTTCCTATATAAATATATCCTATTATACAGAATAGAAAAACAAAAAAAAATCTTAGGAAAAACCTATAGATAAGATGCTTTGCAAATGCTTTGTATTAAAACTAGAGCCCAAATTCTTATGTGTATCAATATGCTTAAACACAAGTTATTAGTATGTTCAGTTTTTAAGTCATATTTAAATATAGTAACAGCATAAGGTTTTAAGATAATATGCATTTTTTTTAAACAGGTAATTAGGCTTTCAAAAGATTAGATATTGGAAACAATATTGAGAATATTTCTCTAATCTATAAACTGTGAGTACATGGTTTAGATAGTCTACGTTCAACATGATTAAGAGAACTCAGGATAGTGGTCACCTCTGGAGAAAGGAAGAGGATGCAATCACAGAAGACTTCAAAGGTAATGGTTATGTTCTAGGTCTTAGGGTAGACAGGAGTTACATGGGTAATGGTATCCATCATCATCCTGGATGCCACAGAATACACAAACACAATATATGTACCCACAGGACACATATATATTTATATACAGCAGATAAATATATGCCTATATATAGTATGTGTATATGAAACATACACAGTATCAAGAACAATGATACATATATGTGTGTGTGCATATATATTATCATCAAAAGAATAAAATGAATTGAGGAAAACATAACAAAATCTGAATAAAAATTTTTAAGAGGAGAGATAACTTCTCAAAATTTTCATGGGCAAATTAATATATTCCTATGCCATAATAACTCATAAAAGCTCAGAATGGCCTCATAAGTGAATGTTTTATTACAGATAGAAAACCACAAAAATGAAAACTAGTGTTCCTTATAAAATCATCAATACTCATTATAGCAAAAATATGAATTTGGTAAAGAAATCGTTTATCTCTATATAAGTAGCTCATCATATGCTAATTAGCAGAGACATTTCTCAGAGGAAACATTGTAATCAAAAATTTTAGAATATCACATAATCTTAAAAATTACTTAATCCAACACACTTATTTTAATTATTGACAAAACAAAACTAAGGGTTAAGCTGCTGGAGAGTGGTAACATCCAATTCTTTTGCCCCTTCACGTAGGACTCTTTTAGTCATAAAACACAGCCGCCTGGACCCCTTACCCCAGGAGGCGGGCAATTCTGGTTCAAGACATTAAACCACTCAAGTTGATCCAGTAAAGAAGCCAGACAGACTGAGCTGGGCTGGACTCACTCACTCATCCGCCAAACATTTACAGACCATCAAATAAACGACAGGTAATATTAAGAGATCTGGAAATTAAATAATGAATAAATTCTGCCACGAAGCCATTAGAAATTGTCCAGTGGCTTCCCACTGATATCCAAACTCCTTACCACAATCCCGAAGAGCTGACTCACCTGTCCAACCTAAACTTCCACTAACTGCTTTACCATGTGCCAGCCACATTCGCCTTCTTAACTGTTCATAAAACCTGGAAGCTTTGTGTCTTTAATTTTTAGATGCGTCAGTGGGTAGGTGGTTGGGAGGACGGACAGGTGGACAGATGGAGGAACAAGAAGTCTGACAGCGACGCAGACACATCAGCCAAGAATGACAACATGCAGTGAGATGCATGGTTTGGGAACTAAAAAGAACAAGAGGTACTCTTAAAGTTTATACTTCAGGTTTAATGCTAAGATCAAAGGCCCATTAGGTTCTTTAAAACTTCTGAAAAAGATTAAAAATAAAAAATCTATTTTAAAAAGTCTAATTATGCTAAGGAGACAACTCTGGCCTGTATCTCAAGACCTCTCTGGTCACTTGGACACATCAGTTCAGAGGTGCAGGATCTGTTTCTCATTGACAAAATATAAGAATCACATAATTGAATGCATAAGAAATAAAATCTCCTCCTAAGCACCTTGGTTCAATGAACAAAAGCTCCTCCCTCTGTTAATTGGAAAACAGAAAGCTTTCTACGATTTACTCTATAAAACATGAAGGCCATAAAAGTATGCTCAGAAATCAGAGTATTTATGAATTGCCACAGACAATAGCTAGTGAGCTAGGAGCATTAATTGCAAACTCTCTGACAATCCAGATATGATAAGTCCTTCTAATCTAGTGTATAAAACATGTGCAAGTTTTTGATACATTCTTTTCCTTTCCTAAGGACAAAAGTGAACCTCCTCAGCAAGAACAAATACGAGTCAAGACCATCTACACTTGGAAACTAATCGCACCTTATTTTTCCCTTAGAGAATCATAATTTTGATTAAATTCTGATATAAATAAATTTGACCAATTAAAGTTGACCATGAAATTTGTATATAAGAAGCAGAAATCTTTTACATATTGCAAGATTTAGAACATTTTAATGAATGTATTTCAGATGTGAAATACTCCTATCATCACATAAATCAAACACAATGTCACAAAACCTTTAAAAAAATTATTTGCAATTCATTTTTTTATAAGGCATTGGTTATGACTTACAACCCATTCTTCAGAATAGATATCCTGGCTATTACATTATACCCTGTATTTCAGGAATACATGTAAGCCAAGTTCACTTCTTTCTCTGTCCTACTCTGAATCTAAGAATTTGACAGAGATTTCAAATTGGGAGAAAATTATAAAACTGAAATGATGTTGTTGGATGTTTACCTATTATTTCTGAAACTCTGTATTAGGCAATCTCTCTAAATTAAGAGTTCAGGAGATTAAATTACAAACTAAGAAAAAAATATTCAGAAATAATATTCAATATGCAAAATTAATAGGAATTACAAAATATTCTTCATCCATTAATAATTCCAGATTTTGCTGCAGATTTAACTTAGAAATGTTAAAGTTATCTTATTTTGATATATCTAGTTGTCAACAGAAAAAATCAACTATATGTAATATTCCCTTCCCTCAAAAATTATATATGTTCTCTTATACCTGTTTAATTCAAGGCTAAAAATTTCAAAATGTATTCTAAAACAAAAATAAAACCCAGACAAGCATGTGTGTGACCATAATTAGGTATATAGATATATAGATGAACACAGAGATTTTTTTTTAATGCTAAGAAAGTGCTGTCATTTTCTATTCTCTAACGCTCTGGGTACGTATCCGTTCCTCTGCTAAAAGTGTGTGCTTCAAGGATGACAAGCAAGGACCACATTCTGCAGCCCCGTGCGTGGCTGGCACGGGTCTGAAGTGTGTACGCACGGACATCTGTTACAGACCATCTTCTGCCCCTTCTTGATAGACCGCTCTAAATTTTGTTCTAGAGGCCCTCATGTTTTTGACAACCTGTACAAGCCAAACATTTCAGCAAAATTTCCAAATTAATGCTGAGAGCACTTCACAACATTTTGTTCTGTATTGTTCACTCTTGCTGATTGTGTCCTAAATAATAAACTGTGGCCTCTGGCGATTTTTCTCAGAATGTTTATGATGAGAACCCATTCATCTAAATCTGCTGGCCAGTGGAATAAAATAAATCAAGAATTTCCCAAATACAACAATATTTGTGCTCAGCAGATAATTGATGGCCGCAGCTGTACTAATTAAAACCCATCTGAGTTTCATTAATCTTGGTCACCAGGACCAATTGCCATGCACCACACCTCGTGCAAAGCCTCATGCCCTTGCGTTCGGGTCACACTCAGGTGGGCCTTACTCCTCAACTTCCCAGGATGATGTGAAATATTTCAATTTGATAGGTATAATAAGCATAATACATAAGTAGGGGGCCATTTAGGACAGATCTCTAATTGTCAGACTCTTAATCATGAAAGGAATAAATTAAATTTCTTATATCAGGTAACAGTTTTATTATAGTATCTATTTTCTACTTGCTAAAAAAGAAAGCAACGTGTCAATAACATGTGGTTTAAATAAACACCTACAGTCTGACGACGACCACAGTGCCTTACAGATCATACTCACATGTGGTACACACACCTCCCAAGGATGCCCGTACAATCTACATGTGAGAAAATGCAACATCTGAATAACAAGTTCTATTAAGAGATTGTTGCCATAAACTGGGTTTGTAAAAATAATTATAAACAACTTCTAAATGTAAATTTCTCGGGGCGCCTGGGTGGCTCAGTCATTAAGCGTCTGCCTTCGGCTCAGGTCATGATCCCAGGGTCCTGGGATCGAGCCCCGCATCGGGCTCCCTGCTCGCCGGGGAGCCTGCTTCTCCCTCTCCCTCTGCCTGCCTCTCTGCCTACTTGTTCTCTCTATCTCTCTGTCAAATAAATAAATAAAATCTTTGGAAAAAATAAATAAAATAAAATAAATGTAAATTTCTCTTCAAAATCTATCCTATAGGAGGAGCAGCATTTTTCATGCAAACCAAAGAACACTATAAGCAATGGCTGACAGACACATGGAACCCTTATCATGGGAATTGTTTTTACTGACCTCTAAATTATTACCCAGAAATCCAGTCTGGATCCTAATCACGAACTCACTCCAGAACTATGTACTGAGAGCCTGCTGTGTGGTTTCAGATGCTATCTGATGTAGGTGCTGATGACACAGCCCCGGGCAAAACACACCAAGTCTCTGCTCCCACCCACAGGTTTTTGTCTTTCTAAGTGAGTGGAAAAGAGAATAACAGCATAAATATATAACGTGTCACAAGGTGGTGGGTGCCATGAAGATCAATCAAGCAGGGCAGGGGAACTGGGCTGGGGTGGGACTAGTTTAAGTCGCGTGCTCAGGGAAGCCGGTTCTGACAGAGAAACATACGAGCAGACCTTCAGGAACTGAAGGTAACAGCCAATAAAGACTGAACAATAAAGGTTTAGGCTCAGTCATGTTTAGACATTTCATGAAGCCAAAATCTTCCCACATTTCATACATTAGACTCAGGTCTCAGGTCTGTCAACCCTCGAGTGGGGTACGGGCACTGGAATCCTGGCACGTGGCGGGGCGGGGGGGGGGGGGGGCGGGGAGGGAACTGCGTGGCCAGAAAACAGACAAGTAGGAATTACAGCGGGATCGGGAACATCAACTTAAGAGTTACGCCGCAGAGTTTCAGAAGTAACAAATCTGAAGAATTCTGGAAGAAACAAATCAAAGGAAGAGGGAAACTGGGTAACAATGAGATCTATCCTTGAAGAGAAGGAATATTTATAAAAACTCTTGGTAAGTATTGACTTAAACATTTAAAAATATGAATAAGGTAGATTTGCAACTTTAAGAAGCAAAAATGCTACATATTGTTGTGTTCTCTTAAAAAAAAATCTCACTAAAAAAGTCCTTTTACTCCAACAAAATACACTCTAACAAAGAAACAACACACCATTTCACCTAATACCTTTTCTATAGCTTCAAGATACTTTCATGAACGTGGCTCTTTTTTTCCTTTAATTTTAACATAATAGTTGATGCCCAAAAGGTTCCCTTCTTTAATGATAAGCCTCTTTAGGGACAAAAAAAATGACTTATTCGTTAAAAAAAAATATGCCCATAACAGTAAAAATAAAATCTGTTTGACTGTTAGCTTACCTTACATGCACTAAAGGGAAACTCGACACCATACAACCCAATTTCAATATTCCACAGCTTATGAACACACTGGTTCAAATAGCAGGTTCTGTTCCTAGGATTTTCTTTGGAAATTAGCACTCATTTCCCTCAAGAAAACAGGCTAAACACGCTAAGACCGCAGCGCACCTCCACAGCTGCTTGCTCAGGACCACCTATTTGGGATGTCCACTGTCTAAGTAGGTGCCCAGTAGCATTTAAGGATACACTAAAGACTTAGGAGGGTGGGGGTCCTGGGGACCATGGCACCTCTATTGTTCTGCTTTGCTTGCTGCTGTGGAGGAAAAATCTTAATGCACAAAGTCTGACTGCTCCCAACGCTCCCACCCACCCAGGCAACTCCCCACCAGTCCCACCACCCAGCCCAAGAACACACGTGCCTCCTCGTGTAGACGCTATCAGAAACTTCCCACGTACGGTCTCACTGACGTCCCACGTGCCTCTATAAGGTAGACACTTAGAGATGAACACTAGGCCTAGAAAAACAAAGTAACGTGCAGTCACACAGCCAGGAATCCAACCAAAGTCACACGTGACTGTAAACCCGTGTTTTGCCTCTTCGTACAGAGTGGCAAATGGTGTCGAATTTTCAAACTAGGCTACACTGTGTGAGAGTCTCTGAAGAATATCTACTATTCGAGCATACATAACAGAACAAAGGCCCGATGTGTCAGGAGAGGTGACCCAGCTTGGAGAGAGCAAACATGGAAACAGAGGTCAGGTCTTCTAAACCGCAGTCAGAGATCCTTCCACCCCAGTGCAGCAGCAGAGAGGGGCAGCATTCCTGGTATGCAGAAAATGCAGTTTCAGGAGGAGAGAGAAAAGAGGTCTTCAGCCTTAGGGACAATTTTGCTGGTGGTTTTGTAATGATCACAGTTCAATGAGTTGGGGATATATAGCATAAAACTATAAAGTACAGTTCCCCTTGTACAACATGTGTTTGAAGTGCATGGGTCCACTTCTTTATAAACACAGTAGAGTACCATAAATGTCTTTTCCTTATGATTTTTCTTCTTTTTTTTTTTTAAAGGATTTGTTTATTTATGTGAGAGACACAGAGAGAGCATGAGTGGGAGGGGCAGAGAGAGAGGAAGAGAGATCCTCAGCAGACTCCCTGATGAACACGGAGCCCGAAGTGGGGCTTGATCCCACGACCCTGAGATCATGATCTGAGCCGAAACCAAGAGTTGGACACTTAACCCACTGAGCCACCGAGGCGCCCCTCTTCCTTATGATTTTCTTAATAACAGTTTCTTTTCTCCAGCTCAATTTATTGTAAGATACAGTATGTAATACATATAACATATAGAATATGTATTAATCAACTGTTTATATCATCGGTAAGGTTTCGGTCAACAGTGGGCTACAACTAATAGTTAAGTTTTTGGGGAGTCAAAAATTATACATGGATTTTCAACTGTGCTGGGGGTTTCTAGCTTCTACAAAACCCGAAGCAGAGAATACAATGTTCATTGAAACCACTGATTCAGCAATTGAACTCTAGCTGCTGTTGATGAACTTGAGCGCTGCATATTTCCTGTTATGAATGTATCTCGTGCATGCACGCACACATACCATCTGAACAAAGCCTCGTGTGGGCTCCCTGTTTTCCATTCGATGCCAGAGAGAGAAACTTTCCTGTTTTATCCACAAAGTTCACATTACCAAAACCAACTAACAGCAATGCGAATATCTACTAGTGGGTGGTCACAGGAGTGAGGACTGTCCTAATCCACTTAGACCAGAGGAAGTGGCAAACACTGATGCCACCAGAACCAATTTAAAACCCATTTACAAATGATGGTCACGAATGACACTTCCCTACAAAATAAGAGTGGCATCCTGTTGTCTTGTCCGAACTCTCTATGGCCACAACGAACCTAGAAGCTTCCAGCTTTCCTGCACTTGTTTCCCTTATGTTTATGACCTCAGATACACGACTTTTCTTTCTTGTAGCACAGGTTTTATTTTTTGTAACTTCTAAAACTTTCTAAGGTTTTGTGTTTTTAGTTTTCTTCAAAGAATTTCAAAACTTTCTAATTAAGTATCACCTGCAAATGACTGTATTGTCTTTACTTCAAATAATTAATAAACTTCCTTTGTACTTCAGAAAGTCATTATGAACCATGACAATCCACTGGTCAGTTCTCAACATTTTGCAATTCAGATCACTATTAAGCTTTCTTCCTGGTCTTCAGACCTGTTTCAATAAAACAGGTAAGTTTAGAAAACAATTTTCATTGGTGAAAAATCCCATATGAGTTCAGGATTGTTACATTCTAATGTACACATTGAAGCAAATGCATATTTCTAGAAACAAATGAATTTATGACTAGAAAAAGATACAGCACCTCTAAATTGAAGAGTTTCTTCCTCAAAAGTCTAGCTAACAAATAAAAGTCAGTGCACACATACAAAAACAGCCTTAAATAAGGGAGAAAAAGAAGTATACCATGTTAAAAAAGATCGCCAATATGAGAGAAGGATAAAAACGGGTCTTTCTGGGGCGCCGGAGTGGCTCAGGCGGTTAAGCGTCTGCCTTCGGCTCAGGTCATGAGCCCAAGGTCCTGGGATCCAGCCCCGCATCGGGCTCCATGCTCAGCAGGGAGAGCCTGCTTCTCACTCTCCCTCTGCCTGCCTCTCTCTCTCTCTGTGTCAGATAAATAAATAAAATCTTCAAAAAAAAAAAAGAGTCTTTAAAAAAAAAAAAAATGGGTCTTTCTGAGAGGCAGTTTCCTTATCTCTTACTGCATTTTATAAATGTCATAAAATAAAGATGATTATTTTAAAGCAGAAAAAAAACCCTTTTTTTTTTCTTTAAATTAAGAGGTATCACACTGGGAGAATCCTTTCAATGACTGGAAAAAAAAATATGGTCACACAATGCAATTTGCTGACAGCAGACATCTACAATGCATGTTGTCAACTTTCTCCTTCATTAACCATATGACAAAGCTCTGTTAAAACTACAAGGGGAGGCTACGGGAGGACTTGCTTCCACCTGTATTTCTGTTGGCAGTTTCTTCCTCATGTTTGTCAAGACAGAAAGAAGGATTTTTTTTAAGTCTTTAAGGAAAAAAAAAAAAGCAAACCAATAGGATTTCCATTCTTGGTGAAAGTCATGGAAACCGGGAGACTCGGGAGTTCTAAGCTTAGGGTCTCTGAGCTGAAATTAAGAATTCAAGGATTACAGTTTTGAAGTAGGAAAAAGTCTTAGAGTAAAAGATATGGGGCCAAGAATTTTTCAACTAAAGCCAGAAGAGAACAACACACAGAGGCTGCCAGCAGAGAAGAGGTGTGACATAAACCACAGACAATGTCGAATTGTGATTTCTATTAAATCCTACCATGCATGAACGGATGTATGGACATATGTAGGGACGCATACACGCATGTGCGTATGCATGCACGGGTACTTGTGTGTGCACACGCATGTGTGCGCGTGTGAGGATGTACACACATTTATGGACACGTGTGGCTATGTACATGCATTCTGTGTGCACGTGTGTGCATAGATGTTTGTGTCCACAAATACACGTGGGCGTGCATGCATGTACATAGATCTCCTTCAAGTTCTTATTCCTCAATGGTTATGCTAAAGGATTGTCGGGGAAACCATCATTTCTTGTTTTGGGTTATTTTGCTTATTTTTTCCTATGAAAGAATATAGAAAATTCAGTATAAATATAATTTGATTTCAATTTAAAAGAAAATACTCAGTTTTTCAGTCCATGAAACCCAGATACCTCCCGATAAAGCATCCCAGGAGGATCATTACAAGAAAAATCCAACCGTACACACAGAAAACCTTCATGTAAACCACTTCCGAAGATAAAATTATTTTCACATTTTCTAGAGGTGTTCAATATTTAAAAGAAAATTTTGATGCCTTGTGGAAAGGTCTTAAGTACTACATACACTCAGACATTATAAAAAAGGATTTATTATTGCCAGCCTACCAGCATTCTATCTAAATGGGTGCTACTGTACCGTATTAGTTATTACTATATATGAAATTAATAAAGACCAAGATTCTTTGGACATATTCTTACCTTTTCCCCAAATTTATAAGATGGCAATAGGACTTTTTTGAGCATTCACTTTTACTCCTGATTCACCAGCATCTCTCAAAAATAAGTTCTAGGTATTCGTGAAATCCTTTAGATAATTTCCTAAACACCATAAATTACATATGACAGCTACGTTGATATGTATTTACTCAATTTCTCAAGGAATTATTTTTACTTAGATTTTGAGTAGCTACATTTACCAGTTCCTCCTGTCTGGGACCTCATTTCCAAGTGTGTCGGTTTGTTCTCTTATTTTAATAACCAATTTAAAAATCAGCTTGGTAATGCAACTGCTTTAAAGTTAATTTCATTAATTTTACCTCTCCTCTCATTTATAAATGGATTTACTTATACTCTGGTATTACTTTTTTTTTTTTTTTTTTTTTTTTAATATATTTGTGAAAGGGCTCTTAATTCAAGATAACTCCTTCTGGAAGAATTAACTCAGGCTGTTTTGTTTAAATTCAACCTTTTTCTTGTGGAACTTCAATGTATATTTTATAATTTTATTCAAATAGTTTAGGATTCATGTAAATTTCTAGTTAGAACACCATGATGTCCTTTTGTTGTTGAAATAAGGCAGTAAACTTAAGAGCTAGAATTTTCTCATTTTTTGAATGTCAGCAAAAACCACACAAAAGGAAACTAAGAAATGAAAAGAATTAAATGAGAATACAAAGCATTCTTCATTTCATAGGACTTGCTCTATTACTAATCCTTACGAGAATGAACACAGAAAGGAAGCTACTCCTTTATCGTATAATGAAAATCATGATTTTTACAATGTGTTTCCAAATCAAAAAGCTGTAGAAACTAGTTCTGGCTCTCTCCTTACTCCTGGTTTTGAGTGAAGACCCTCGTAGTGGCTGGTCTGGTAAATAACGAGCTGGGGGGTCGCACACACATACGTAGGATAGCACGCGCCTGACGCTCATCTCACAGCTCTCCAATTCTTTTCAGTTATTAGAAATTTTGAAGTTACAAGGAAGAGATTTAAGGTTGACTAAAATTAAGTAAAAACTCTCCACTCTTTCAGGGATCTCTTTTGCCCTCCTTGTCGCCTTCTGAGCCTGGCCCCCTGAAGGCAGCAGAGCGTCCTGTTCTCTTTATATGGGTCACAGATGGCCCGAGCCACATGCTTTCCTCCAGAATCATCAATCAGCATCACTTGGCTTTTCTTCTTTCTGGTATTTCACTTTCAGACCTCGCCTTTCAATCATTAGTTGTGTGACTATATGCCCTTAGCCCCTTCTTAGTCGTATCTCCCCTCGATTTATTTAGGGCAGACCATCAAGGGTTGCTTTAACTCTGAGTATCTTTCACTGGCTAACTTTCAAAACTGCCTCTGGTGCACCTTCTGGTCCCTTTCAAACTCCTTACGAATGAAGACCTTAAAAAAGCATCTCATCTTTTTTTCTCATACTTTCCCATTCTGACAATTCTAAACATAGGACTCTATATCTGTCATCTGAAACACTTATATTTTAATAAATTGAAAACTTTTGAAAAACTGTTAGATTTTGTTTTCAGTATTTCTTATAAAAGATACTACACTACCATTACTTCACATATATGTAACATGCGTGTCTTTTTGAAGCGTATGTTGACTATAAGCCATAAGCTAACATACTATTCCAAAAGCCATTATGACATAAACATATAGATAAATAAACACACCATCCAGATGAATTTCATCACCCCTCATAAGTACTTATGTGTGTTAATGATATCAACACATGTTACGTGAAGGAAGGAGAGCAAGAAGTCATCCACGCCTTCAGGAACCTAGGGTCCAGAGAGACAGTGCCTTCCCTGGCAAGGGTGATGCTCTGACACGAACACACCTGATACTCAGGAGCACGCAGCACTTGGAGGGGGACTCCGTCCATCTGCAGAAACTCAGGGAGGCTTCTGAGAAGCCTACCTGGAGATGAGCAGAATTTAGGCAAGCGAGAAGCTAGGAGAAAGCAAGGCACAGCCAGGGAGATAAGGAATTTAGCACGGCCGTAGCCAACAGGGAGAGGACAAGGGCAGTAATGAAAGGGAAGACGAAGAGGTAAAGAGGTCAGATCACAAAAGCTCTTTAGACCAGCGCTTGAGTTGACAGGGTAATTAAGAGTGCAACTGTTTGAAGTTCATTTTCCTGAAATCTGATACCTCTATATGTATATTTAATATCTTACAAATCTTTTCCTGAACTGTATTTAATATTTAGGCTAAACGCTGTATTTAACAAAAGATGAAATTAGCATTTTTGTCAGCAATTACTGAGGCAATGTTACATTTACTATTTGAGGTATTATAAATAAACTCAAATGGAAAAACAAAGCCTATCCCTTTGAGGAGCTGCTGTTACCCTAAAAAGTGAAATCTGTACAATCATTCATAAATTTAATACTTATCAAACTGTTTAGCACAGATCCAGGTAATGGAAAAAGGAAAAAAGACCTAAGCAAGATTTTGGGATTCTTTGAGCACAATCCCATTCCCTCCACTGCAGATATAAAGTTATAGAGACTGTGAATAAACCATAGTATTAAATTATATTTTGTAGTTATGGGCATATGAAGAGTGTGGACAAGAGAATTCCTTCACTGGGCTGCTGTAGTCTGTAAAACTCTTCTAATTATTACTTTTAAACAAATAAAAAAGTAAAGATGGATGGGTATGGTGTACTTTTGTTAAATTTGTTATCAGATACCTCTCCCTGTCAAAAATTAATTTTTAACCCCATGTAGTCTTGACCTGATAAATTAAGTTTGATCAAAAGATACAGAGTTTAGAATTAATATTTATCATTTTTTAATTTATTGAGCTTTTTGGCTTACTTCAATGGAGGGTTGATTTCTAATGAAGATGAAGCAGCAAGTGCTCAAAAGTGGTAATTAAATTACCAGAAAAACAAAAATATTATAACACGCATACGTCTGATAGAGTCATCCATCAACAGATTATGTTTTTAAGCATCACCCACTATGGCTCAGCTTCGTAGACAGATGCGAGAAGCATTTTCATATCTAAGGACCCACGAAGACTTAGTATGAGATTGTACAAGTGAAGAATAAAAAGAACAATTTATGTAATTTAAGCAAACATTTGTTTAACTGATGCATTCAACAGGTCAAAGTAAATGGCTATAAATCACACTAAAAAAAAAATCACTAGGGAAATCTTCAGGGGTCTAAAAAAGGTCACTGTTTTTGAAAAGATATCTGAATGATATAAAAAGGAACAACACAATTACAGAAGGAAAAGCTGCTGCAAGTGCCGATATGAACAATGTCACTACTGCATTAAATGTTGTAGATCATTATGAGAAAGATTTAAATGCATTTAGTGAAGGAGAATTTTAAAATCTTGGACACAGTACTTTTTTTTTACATAAGCAAATGTGAAATAATGTATTTCAAATATGAAAGAGCACATGTAACAATGTTATAATGGAGTTTCAAAGAGGCTGTAAATTTATGGGCCAATACAGAGAAAATGAAATTGGTTATTGAATTAGAGTCAAGATACTTTTATTAGACACCTGTCATTTCTAACACATTTTCTAGGTGGTATAGGCAATTCAACAATGAATAAAATAATCTAAGATCTCAAAGAGCTACCAATTTAGTACATAATAAAAAGAAGAAAAATCTTAACCAACTTTTTCAAAAAAATACTAGTGCATCAATGTCTGAAAGAAACAACACAAAGATTAAAGAAATCTAATTCCTAAAACATTAGGCTATGATGAATAAAATTATGAATTTTTTCCGAGACATGTAATAAAAAACTATAATCCGGAGAGTATATTTTCATGATGAGAAAAACAACGTTTACAACTTTAGGACTGTAACCCTAGTAACAGGGTGCACACCCAATCATGACACAGCATGAAGGACGCAGCTTCTAGTGAGCCTGATCTCCTTAAGGGACATACTGGATACCTGAATCTAAAGATAACCTGGAAGACTGCCTAAACCTCTTTTTCAGTGACTTTATCGCTGAAGTTCCCAAAAATCTATGCACATGGCCCAATTACATCAATGTTGCTTTAGGAAAACTCTTCCTTTCTTTTACAGTATCTAGTACAAAAGCCTTGAAATGATTCTAAAATTAACATCATTAGCCCTGACCTTTAAGTTCATTTCTTCGCTGAGGGCCTTCTATGCCTCAGGTACTACTGTAGGCACTTGGGTGGACACAGACAGTAAACAGGAAACATAAATACATAAATTATACTGTTAATAATTATTAATTATTTCAAGCTCCCAAAATGATGCCAACCAGTTCACAAAACTCCTTGGACTTTCACGTCAGCTTGCCTAGTCCGAGCTGGCTCACGTTACACCATGAGACACGTGGCAAGAACAATGGAGACAGCACACAGGCCCAGAGGTGAGGGGTGCCAGGCAAGGAGACCAGTGTGCTGGGGCAGAACGCAAGGGAGAGAGGGTGGCAGGAAGGTCAGGCCTCAGAGGTGACCACAGGGGTCTGACTACCTGCTATGGCTCTGGAAGAAATGAGGCAGGCGGAGAGCTGTGCAAAGGAGTGATGCGTCCCGAGACTTTCCCCATCAATGTGTTTGCAAGCTGAGAACAGAAGAATGAGGGAAGGAGGAATTAGGAAGATCTTAGAGTAACTCAGCCATGAAATGATGGTATGTTTGGCCACAAACTTGGAAAGGAAGTGATGAGAAGGGTTCACGCTCTGAGTATGTTGTGAATCTCATGGACAAGACATGGGATGTGCGAGAGGGAGAGGTCCAGGATGACTCCGAAGTGGATGGCCCACATAAACAGAAGGGTGGGGTTTTCACCAACCGGGATAAAGAAGTCGACCCCGGACTTTAGGTAGAGAGGAATCATTTTGCTTCCAGAAGTTCAATTTGAGAGGTCTATTAGACACGGGAGTGAAAAGACAACATCATAGATGGAGATACCAATGTACAGTTCAGGAGCAAGGTCTGGGCTGAAGAAACAAACTTGAGACTTGCTGGCCCACAGATGCTAATTTCAGCTGCCACTGGACGAGATCTCCAGGGCAACGACACAGATACAGAAGAGGCAAGCACCAACACCTGCACCCGCTTTAACATGTAGGGTCTGGAGAGGATGGACAGAAGCCACAAAACAGACCAGACCAGGACAGGTAAGGGACAAGAAAGACCAAGAAAGAACAGTGTCCTAAAAGCCATGTGAAGCAGTACACGGAAGAAGAGAGTCTCCCCCAAGGCTTAGATTTTCAACTTCCTCCTGTGCAGCTTGAAAATAAGAACACTGGTGTGGAATCTCAGATCCCTCTGCACTGTGGTGTGTGTCGGTGGGTGATCTCCGACTGAGTATTAAGCATCCACACAAAATTAAATTTTCATAAAATTCAACTTTGTTTGTCCAAAAACACACTCTTTGCTTGCTTCCTCATTTATAAATTCTGCAGTTTTCTGTTTCCCAGGTATTTGTGGCGTCCATGAGGACATGCCATTATCTCCTGCACCTTTCTGACTGCCTGATTTATTACTAATTCCCATGCTTTCTTGATAAAGGCTTCACAAATGTGCCTTTCAATACACATTCATAAACACATACAGAGTTTGTAGATAATTATAGTAGGGGTACGTATCTATACCACCTAATCACTGGAAACATATTTTCCTACAGATGAGTCAGTTCTATGCATCAAGTTGGCAAGGTTCTAGTCCCCAGTCATTTAATCAAACACTAATCTGCGTGTCTTTGTGAAAGTATTTTGTAGACGTGATAACATCTAAAAGCAGCTGACTTAAAGTAAGGGAGATTATTATAGTGGACCCTTCAACAACATGGGTCGGAAGTGCCTGGGTGCCCTTCTACACGGATCTCTTTTTATAAATATAGAACAGTACTGTAAATGTACTTTCTCTTCCTTAGGATTTTCTTAATAACATTTCTTGTCTTTAGCTTATTTTATTGTAGGATTACAGTCTACGATACGTAAAACACGTGAAATATGTGTTAATCGACTATTTAAATCTAAACAGTTATCAGTGAGGCTTCTGGTCAATAGTAGGTTACTGATAGTTAAATTCTGGGGGAGTCGAGTTATACGTGGATTTCTGATGACACAAGGGGTTGGTGCCCCAACCCTGTGCTGTTTAAAGGTCAACTGTGTGCACTTAAGCTATTAGCTCTGTTTCTCTGGGAGCGCCCAGATGAATACACTGTGTTCCAATGGTAACTCTTCTAGCAATTCTGAATGGGCAGTGGTAGTTGTCTTCCCTGCTGATACGGATGTGTCTGGATGAAATGATCATGTACATATATTAATAAAGTCAACTCTATAACAGACCCTGAATCACATTTATCAGCATGATACACAGAAGTACAAATATATCAAATCCACGATAAACTGCCTTGGTTATTTTCATGAAAGTTTTAATATGCTTCCCTAACCATTAAAAACAGCTGCTCTTAAAAAAAGAAAAACAAAATTTAAGTTTTACCTATTTTCTCCTCCAGCTCCATCATTAGAGAATATACTCAGTACTGTGAAACTAATGACACCAGAAGAGAAATGTAGAAATTATGAACCACCTACAAATAGTTAATAACTCCCAGATAATAAAGAGTGGGGGGAAAAAAGATTACTGCTGACTATGAAATCATGGAAATTACAGATAAAAGCATCTAGGAAAAGATACACATTCTAAAATTAGACAGAAAGTATCTGAAACAAAAAATCTAGTTGAAACCAAACAAATAACCCAACATGTACTTACTGACTCCCAGAGCAAGAAATGGCCGTGTCTATAAGGGACTGCAGAAAAAACGGTCTTACCTACTTACTACTTACTATCTACATTAGTGCTCCATGCCAATTATTTTGAGTTAAAATAACTAGAACAAAGCAATGTAAAGCAACCTTTAATCAGCTAAAACAAAACACATGAATTTTCTTTATTTATTTTTTTAAGATTTTATTTATTTATTTGACACAGCGAGAGCAGGAACACAAGCAGGGGGAGTGGGAGAGGGAGAAGCAGGCCTCCCACTGAGCAGGGAGCCCGACATGGGTCTCGATCCCAGGACGCTGGGATCATGACCTGAGCCAAAGGCAGATGCTTAACGACTGAGCCACCCAGGCGTCCCAAAAGCACATGAATTTTTAAAAAATGGCCCTACTTTTGTAGCTGGTCATGAATGTGAAAACAATTAGGCTATAAATCTTCCTACAAAGAACTTTCAACATCGTTGTTTAGGTTAGAATGCAAACATTAAAAAAGAAAAGACAGACAGACAGAAACAAAGAAACAAAGAAAAACAACCAGAGTGCCATAAAAGTAAATGTCCTGTAAGTAGCAAAGCTTCCTCAAAGCTTCCCACACAGGGACAAGCTCGGTGCCAACTGAGGAACCTCAACAGATTCCAACAGGCTGTGAGCTTCACAGCCACTCGGGGCACTGACTACAACTGCAGAATCCCTGCTTGAGATGAAAAGTGGCACTTTTTAATAGGGCCACCTAGGCTCCTACCTTAATAATCAAAATAACATTCTTGGGATGGCAGATGGAATGAAGCATGGAAAGGGAACATGTATTTTAAGGAGCACCTGGGAAGAGAGGGAGCAGAAGCGGGACTGCATCTGTTTGAGTGTTTAGAGAGAACAGGGCTAGAAAATCCAACAAATAGAAAGAGAGCCGTCAGTAAGAGTAATCACCTGAAGAAAAAGTACAGGGTATCAATGACTAGTAACAGCGAAAAAACAGCATGGACAATAAAAGGAGACATGAACTCCCCCAAGAAACAGCAAAATTTACAGCAATGATCCAGGAAATTCCCATATTTAGTTGTCCCTCCTTACCTGGGCTATTCTGTGGGGGAAAAAAAAGCAAATATAAGGGCCAGAATAAACAAAGATGCCTATAAAATATCAGGTATATAGTTATATACAACTATAATGCTGAGACAGATTTTGTTAAAATCTTCTAAAAAGGAAGCCCTGAATGAAATTTTAAAATTCTATAAGGTCAAAACTGTAAGAACCACAACACAGAAGACTGAAATGAACAAAACCTTAGAAACCAGCAAGTTTCTACAAATGACACAATGTTGTTCTGACTATAACATATTAAGCAAATTTCAAGGTACAGTAGAGTTTTTCCTTGCGATGTTACTCTTAACAAGTTTACTCAGGATCTCATACAGCCAAAGAAGGGGCAAAGGGTCTAGTTAATTATTTAATGCAAAAAAGCATGTGTGAGGAGATGGCTTTATGTTTGATTTTGACAACAAATATGTTTGAAAATATAAATCTAACGTAATGCAATAAAACGGGAAGGTATGCTCTGCCTTCTAAAACTCCCTCCACACAAGTACAAATATGGGGGTTTTAATAATACATATCTTAGTAAAGTGCACCTGAGCCTTTAAATCTGGACATGTTCCCAAGTGTAGAATTAACAGCTTCATGACTGGACTAGAAGAATACACTTGGTTCGCTTCACATAACATTTTTACTCTTTGTGTTTTCCACATGCTGAACCACATTTAAAAAAAATGTTTCCTTAAGAAATAATTTTTAAAGTTAAAGAAAAAAAATTAAAAAGTAAAAATTCAGTATGCCCTTTAATAAAAATAAATATTAGAATTTCTAGTATTTAGAAACATCAAAAACTTTAAATTTACATTATTTTTAGCATCCCGACAAAGAACAATTTTTGAAGTAATAAAGTGATTGACATCGAACTTAAATAGCTTTAATGTAACAATAATATGCAAGACGCAAGATACCAGTATATTACCTTCACAACATTATTATTAATTTCACAACATCCAATACTGGGTTGATTAAAATCTAAGCCTTACTGAATGATCTCTCTCTAAGTAATCTGTAACTCTCTCTACATTTCCTTTCTTTAGGATGAAAATATACTAGTAGGTTCATAACATGGCCCTGCTATCTATACTCCCTAAAGCTAGGAAAGCCCCAAAAAGGATATACAATTTACCTTGAACAACACGAGGGTTTGGGGCACCAACCTGCTCCTCACACACACAGCTGAAAATCTTCATATAACTTTTGGCCCCCCAAAAACTTAACTACTTACAGTCTGCTGTTAACCAGAAGCCTTACTGATAACATCATCCGTTGATTAACACATATTTTGTCTATGTTTTATACACTGCATTCCTACAATAAACTAAGGGAGAGGAAAGAAAATGTTACAAAGAAAATCATAAGGACAAGAAAAGACATTTACAGCACTGTACTATAAAAAATCCACATATAAATGGGCCCGTGCAGTTCAAACCCATGTTGTTTAAAGGGCAACTGTACTATAGAGCTTATTTTACATGAGGATAAACCTAACCGAAAAGTAAAATTTCTGCAACTGTCCATGTACTGACAACTGGCCAGATGTGCACGTGTAAAAATCCAGCACAGGGATGTAACTGCATGCTTGAGCCTCTGATGACACGTTAAGGGTATGTGTCTACTGTTCAACAACTATGCTCTGGAAAATAACTTCTCTAGAAGGGACATTCTCAATCTGCTTTCAGAGAACTTTCTGGAGTAGCACATTCTACGTCGGGCTGGTTCAAACAGGGAAGTTGTTGGAGACACTTCCCCTGTGGGTACCGGACAAGCTGGTCCTAAGAAGACAGCCACAGAGATAGAAACCTGCTGCTGGTACTGGATTTAGATAGAGTGTATACGGTAAGAACTCAGATAAACATCCCATGCGGCTGAATTCATGGTCAGACAACAAGAGTAGGAACCCCACCCACTTTGGGAAAATCGGTTAGAGCAGAAGACCGTGCGGTGATAAGTAGTGAGCTGCAAACAGTCATAGGATTTCAAGGCCAAACAGTAACATTAGACATTAGGTCACAGAACACCGAGCCAGAAAGCCACTCTCAAACTCTACTCTGCTTAAGAACCCTGGGAGAACTTGCTAGAAGCAGATACTATCTAGATGTTTACTTGATGGCAGTCAGGGAAGGGAGGAAGAATCTGCCACTTTTAATGGTCGTCCAGTGACTCTGACGTGGGGGCCAGGAGCACATTTTGATCAGCACCACTGTTAAGGATCGTGAGTGTAACGGGGGAGGGCAGGAGAGAAAGGCCACAGCGCTGGTGTTAGGGGACCAGCTATGCACAGTTAGCTTGCTCCGTTACGAGAGAGGGGAGCGTGACAGGGATCAGATGGGTGAGGGCGCCTGTTAAAACTCTACAGAGTAAGAAGACCGTCCTGTAGGTGCTGAGCTTCAGGACAAACGATGGGACGCTGAAAGGGGTCAGCGGAGTGTGACAGGTGTGTTCTTTGAAAGGTGAAAGACAGGAACACCGGGTACAAACAAGAACCACCAAACCAGAAGAAATTCGGGACCTAGTGGCAAGGAGGCGCTCCCGCGTGCACACAAGGACAAGTATCCCTGATGGAGGTGTGCAGCGCATGGCTCGTGAGGGGCTCAGGAGTTAGTGTAAGAACCAAAGGTGATCTTGCACAGACGGGTCCTTTTTACTTAGACAAGCTAATTCTGAACCAGAAGCAGCAGACCTAGCGAAATTCTAGATCAAGGACTGAGAGCCTGAATAAGGAGCCGTTAGCATTTAGAAGTCTTTGGTCAGATGTAGCTTCTGAGAAAACTATCCTCTGGGTGACAACCGACAGGAGTCCGGGTGAGGGGATGAACAGTTCTTACGGCAGGCCCCGCGTAGTGTCCCGGGACCCTGGGTAAAGAGCTGCGGCCAGTCAGAGGGGGCCCACGGGTGCTCGGTGCAAAGGATGAGCTGCTGGCTCCTTGGCTCTCTTCAAACCAGTCACTCCACCATACGCTGCAGGTGACCATCATCACACGCATGTCACAGCACCCAATACGGGAAGGCTGGCCCTGGTACACTCTCGAGAAAGGATACTGATTTTCACTGCAACTTTATTTTTCCACCACACAGTGAGGGAGGTTGTTCAAATTTACACGGCGACTAGAAACTGAGGCACAGACCCTCCTGAGTAAGCTGCCCTGGATGCTGGGCAGCCAGGCCGGCCGGAGGCAAGCAGCAGTGGGCTGTGTAGGGCGAGCAGGGCTCACTCAGGGGTTCTGCAACCGTGCCCGGAGAGCTGCCTCGGAAGGACGCCGTGGAGACACGAAGACGTCAGCCAACAGTGGCAGAGTCCAGCCGAGACGCCAACAGAAGGAAGGGTACTGAGGGAGGCTTCAGGCTGGCAAATGAAGTACAGCTGTTCTGTAACCCACGGACCGAGGCGGGGGGCGGGGGGCGGGGGGTGGGGGTAAAGGGGCTGTGACTGGAAAGATGCTGAAGAATGAGAGGCCCTCAGTCTCTTAAACTTTTATACTCAAAGCCTCCAAGTAAATGCCCATGACTAAGCATTTATCTCCTCTAGTTTTTAACCTATTTTCCCTTCGCCGCATTTCAAACATCTTAAAGAACTCTTCTATAATGCTGGGTACCATTAAGCTTCCAGAAACATCTATCTTGCCACGTGCCACCTTCCTGCCCTAGGTGTCCTCACACCAGCTCGTGAGCCCAGACTCAGCCCTCCTGTCTCTTCCACAGACCAACGCTGCTACCACGGAGCTCCTGCAACATGACTCCATCTCGACTTCCACCATTTTTGTGCTGATAGTACGTGTCTCCTAGAATGTCAGCTTCCTCACGGTGGTACCTCTATCATTTTCATTTTACAGTTTTATTTCCTAACAGGACTGGCACTGCACTTAGCAGCAGAGTAACTGAATACTGGCTGAATAAATTCCTCTTCCTGCTTGAAAATCTGCATCTCTCAGGTCATCTCCAGACACACTGGCCTCTCTTTTTCAGAACTCAAACACCACTACCCCTTCATTCAAGATACAGACACATTCACCCAAAATTCTCCTTCTCCCAGGAATTCACTCCCTTTATCTTGAGCAAACAAAATCCTAGACTTAAATGAAGTCTTCCAAATGTTCGGAAGCAGCAGTCCTGTCCCCTCCTCTACCACCACGGGCACTGTTTTCACTGTATAATGGCACCTGCCACAACATCGCAGCAGTTTAGTAGGTCGTGTCTATTTCGATCTAAACCGTAAACCCAGAGCCAGGAGCCAGTTCATCCCACTGTGCGTCTTGCCGTAACAGCTGACACTGGGTGCAGCATGTAATGAACTCAACTGCCTTCCCTTCAGTAGTGAGAGATGAAGGAGAGGTGGTAGGTATGTCGGTCCCACTGATATTATATGGCCAGATGCGTGCAATGGATACAAAGCTGCAAAGATGAGTTCTGGACAATCAGGGTTTGTTCTGGTAGCTGTTTCCAGATCAGGAGAAAGACTATGAGCTGTAAGGAGTCCTAAGCTGCCTCCCACAGAGGCTTTGAAAATAGGCAAGGGCTGACAGCTGCTCTCAGAAGAAGCCCTTCCAGGCTAACACAGTCAAAAGAAGGGGCAATTTAAGCCTTTTCTGTACTTACAAAAGAAGAGAGGAGAGGAGAGGAGAAGATAAAAGAGTGTAAGAGATTTTTTCATACCCAAATCATTCCATTTTTCCAGGCATAAAGTAGCTAAGAAATGAAGAAATTGGGTTATACCTGTGACAGGGCCCATAGAAACAGAAACTAAATACAACTAGAGAATAGTTTCTAAACCAGCTGAGACAATTTTATCTATACTGTGGGGGGGGCGGGGTACAGTGATCTAAATTAGCAAGCTGCCTTAAAAAGGACTCATCGGCACTCCAAGGGTTAATCACGTATTCTCTACTGCTACTGAACAAAAGAGACAGGTATATATACTAAAGTTTGAAAAACCCAGATTAAAGAAACAAAAAACAAAAAACCCCAGGGTACAATTCTTAGGAAAGATTATTTTCAGAAATCATGAGAAATTAAAGATTCTCATGTAAACTCCAGATGAACATGTGCAGCTAACCTATCATTTGTGGTGTCCACTTGAATGTTTGAAAGCTATCTCAATATTAAGTGTTCATAAAGGAATCCACCACCCTGCCCCACATTCCTCAGATGCTGTCTTCCCAAGACTCCCCACGTTAGCAGAAGGAACCACCATCCACCCAACTGCTCACAGCACAAACCTAGACATCATCCTTGGATATGCTCTCCCCATGCCCTCACTACCTAGTCTAGCAAGCTACCTTCTGGCTTATCGCCAGGCCCCGCAATCCACCTCCATCACCCTGTCCCCACTGCTACCATGTGGTGCAAGTCACCACCATCTCCATCCACAACTGCAATAACCCACTCCTTGCCAATTCTCTGCCCACAGATCAGCCTGAGGGACTTTTCAAGGATACATGAGGTCCTGAACCTCTCCAAGGGCTTTCTGTTAAACTCAAGATACAGCACACAGCCCTTCCAGCACCTACAAGGTCTACCTGAAGCTGACCTGAGACTTCTCAGAGCACCTCTCCCACCACCCTCACCCCTGTTGATGACGTACGAGTCTCGGTCTGCTCTGGGGACTCTGCCCAGCTCGTCCTGATCAGGGCGTGTGTGCACCTTCCTGCCGCGACACGGCCTGCAGGCCCCGGCCCCAATGTCAGTACTGTCCTCGTCACCCTAGTCAAAGCAGTACCGCCCTCCATACCAAGCTCATCCATTACCCTGTGAGAGTAAGGAAAGTGATCTCATTTATTGTTGTTACTGGCTTCTGGGCTACTCCTGCAATGCTAGAATGCAGGCTCTCAGAACAGGAACATGGACGCCCGGTCCTCGCTGGGGCGCCCGGCCCTACTGACCCCTGACATGCGCTCACACAGGCAGAGGCAGGCCCTGGAGGCACAGGCGCGCTTCATCTCCTGGGGAGAGCGGGCACGGTGTTCGGGTTCCTTGTTACACAATCTATTCAGAGGTGTTCTGTTTGACTCCTGGAAACATCTTAATACAACTCCTAGAATGAAATTTACCTAGCTTCCTCATGCTTCGAGTGACTTTAAAATGCCCAAATCACCCTGAGGGAACAGCAAATATGCAGAAAGCTTGTGCACCACGATCCCTACCACGAGGCGGGCACTGCGTTAGCACAGGGAGCAAATTTCCCAGTAACACTTCAGAACATGAGCTTCCCTGAGGTGGGCTTCGGAACGGTGTGTTGTATTACATAAAAATTAAATATAGTTTACACAAGCTGTGAAATGTGAGCCTGAGGCTCTTTTATTCCCCAGGCTGTAAGTTTAAAAGAATAACTCTCTTCCTCCTGCTTATTATCTTTTCTTACTTTCTCTCCACTCAACCCCAATGATTCCTTTTCTAGTGCTAGTTAACAAAAATGGCAAATTTTCAGATATTACACATGACAGTTTGAGGAAAAATATACAGTCCTTACATATAACAAACATGCATATATACATTTACATATGTAACTTATATAAATATATATAACAGTAAGTGTGCGTATATTTATACACCTATAAATATATATATGTAAAACAAGTCATAAGTTAAAGAAAGGGACAATCTACTCAACTCTGGTAGCATGTTATTGCTAATGAAGGTTCAGAAGGAAATGCCATAAGTGAAATCTACATCAACTGTAAAATCTGAAATACTTCATCGTTTCCCCGGGGATTTTTTTTCTTCCTACTACAACTTCAATGATTTCATCACATTTGAAATCAACTTGAATAATAATCATATTTTACACCCACAGGCAGTATCTTCCTGATTTAGATACTCTCTAAGGTTATTTTTTCCCTCACCTATAAGCTAGAAACACAGATCAACACACGCTTGATCTTTTTAAAATTAAATGTCTTACCTACCTTGGAAAAGTAAGGCACATGAACACTGTAATCACAAAGATGAGGGTTCAAATATCTCATCTTTACCATTTAGCAGGGGCTCCTCCTGGAAAGGTTCTTCCTCTCTCTGAGCCTAACTCCGTCTGCACAGCAGGGAAATCACACCCGTGTCTCAGGGTTGTCCGAGGAAACCTAAGCAAAGTACCTTCCGGAAACTTGGAGTTCAAGTCTCATGTCCCCACCTGAGGACCTTCCAGTGGCTCACCTGAGACTGCTCAAGCCAAGAGAAGTAAAATGCTTCCATAGCCTCTCCCATATACGTGACCTGGGCCTTGCAAATCTGGGTTCTGAATAGCTCTGGGCTTGTCAGAGGCCATTAGAAGAGAAACCACGAGGAGTAAGCAGAAGCCAAGGCAAAGGCGACGCTCTCGACAATGCACAGGGTAGACCAGAAGCCACCACATACCACAGGGGAGGGATCACCGGTGACCCGGCCAAACCTAGTTTCGGTAGGCCACCGAGCATTGCGGTCAGACGAGGCAAGCAGTTGACCACTGGTGAAGAATCCTCTCAAACGAGTGTGTCAGACAGAAGAGAGGAGGACGGTACCAGATGAGACAGGGGCTGAGGGAAGAGATCTGCATAAGGTTTATGTACTGAAGGGAAGGAGCCCGCGCAGCAGTAACGCACCACGCAGACCACAGAGACGGGGCACTCCTGCAGCGCTGGGCACCAAGATGGCCCGGAGGGTCAAGTGGCTTATCACCGCCCACCTGGATTATCTTGGAACCATGCCTCCAATCAACCTGCTTTCTAGTAAAATCACTACCCATAAGGCTTCCAGAGGAGATATTCACTGAAGAAGAAAACCTGATCAAATTAGCCCATTTCATATCCCTTAATGTACCCTAGGGGTGGCAAAGACTTCTTGGAGCTTCCTCCCATGCCCATTCTGCCCTTCCTTCCTGCTAACAGCAGGTCCCAAAGCTCCTTTCCAGCAGTCTTTATAGACAGCATACGGGCGCGTGAGGGAAGCTGGGCCAACGAGACTGACCACACAGGACTTCTGAAAGGCTCTTTCCAGAGATGGGGCTCTGCACGGGGGCCCTACCCTGACCGCCTCTGTTCCTGCCTCTCCCGGCCTGCAACTACAATGTCATGGCTGGAGGCTGCTGAGTTCACTGGACCGCAGGTGTCTCTGGGGTGAGCAGAGAGAGAGGAGCCAGGCTGGGCACCACATTGCCCACATGTGAATGCCTTTCAGGTAAGAAAATCCCCTTTATGTTACATCGCTGCTTGGCTTTCCTTATACCTTTTCTGTTCCTCCTCCCCTTTCCTCCTTTCCCTTTTGCTGAGGAAGAGTGGTCTCTAGTACTGTAAGCTGACCCTCACATCAACTTCCTACAACCTCAGACAGTATTCAGAATGAAACTCAAATTCCTTGCTTTCAGAATTGCATTATCTGGCCCCAACTCCAGCATATTCCCGCTGGCATGGTCATCCCTTGCTGAGCTGCTCTCATTCAGGTACACCGCCCCTGGTCCTGCTCCCCCGGGGCATCAGGCCACTGATTCCAGTGAAACTCATCATTTCCTTGCGTCCTCCTAGAAGGCTCTTCCAGCTCTTAACTAATTCAGGTGTCCTCCCTGTGCATAATCCCATCAAAAAGTCCAACAAACACAGTCTAATTTCCTGTGTCCTCCAGGAGTAACCTGAGAATACGTATGGTGAATACAGTCGAAGGTCCACAGCAAAGTAAGTGCTAAGTGACTGATTGAATGCATCTACCTGTCTGATAGAGGAGGAGGCACCGAGGGTCGGGTGAGGAGGTATAAAACTGGAGCTAGGTCTGAAAACGTGAAGACTGTGGTAAAGATCTGAGTAAGAACAGAGAGTAAAAGGAAGCCGGCACAAGAGGGCTAGCTGCTGCCCGGCTGCAATGAGAAACCATCACCCGAACGGAGCACCAGGGCACACGAGTGTGAGAATCCACCTGTGAGTCCCTGGATCTCCCAGTGTCCCCAGTGTTCCTTCCTACAGACATAGCAACCCAAGAAAGAATGGAGAAAATCTTACCTAAAGCAATCAGATGCTGTCAAATAGCTAACTTCATTATGCATATAGAAGGAAAAAATCAATTACCTAAAGTTGGCAGAATTTAAAAGACCTTAAAGAAAAAGTTTTAGTGATAAATACTCAAGGTAAAAGCATAAAGCTTCTAAAAAACTTGAATGGAACTCCTGAACTGCATTTTCATTTAACAAGTTCTAACACAGACAAAAGGAGAAAATCAGTTTTAATTATTCTTTTCCTTTCAAGGTATGATTCAGGTAGTCCAAAAAGGAAAGTTCCTGAAATCATCAAACTATCATTCAAAGTAAAAAACATCAATTATAAGCCTTCAAATCAATATGCTCCTTGCCAACTATTAAAAATATAAAAATAAAATGCCAAATGAACTTTTACATTCTACATACAAGAAACTAATAAACAGTGAGGGAAAAACAAAGAGATGTACTAGTCAAAAGAAGATACTATAATAAAATAGGCTCGCTCTCACCTCACAACCATAGATCAAAAACGCCAGAAATATCAAGTGTCAGCAAGGATGTGGAGAAACCGGAGTCCTCACGCACAGCTGCTGGGGGACGCAGAACAGCGCAGCTATTACGGAAAATAGGATGAAGGTTCCTCGAAAGATTAAATGAAATTACCATATGATCCAGCAATTCCACTCCTGGGTATATCCCAAAAGAAATGAAGGCAGGGTCTCAAGCAGATATTCGTACCGCATGTTGGCAGCAACATAGTCCTCAGAGTCAAAAGGCAGAAGCAAACGAGGTATCCACTGACAGATAAATGACAAGTCTGGTGTAGCCATACAATGAACTCTGACTCAGATTCACACGGGAAGGACATTCTGACCCCTGCTACCACATGGATGACCCTGAGGGCACCAAGCTCAGTGAAACAGGCCAGTCACAAAAGGACACATAGCACATGATGCCGCTTCCATGAGGCCCCCGGGAGTCAAACGTAACAGAGACAGAAAGTAAAATGGCGGCTGCCACGGGCGGAGGATTAAATCCTCTTGCTACAAAAGCATTACTGGAGTCGTGGACAAACTGAATAGGCTCTCTGGACAAAGGGTAGACAGGAGTTCTTTGTCTGATTCTCACAAGTTCTCTATAAATTTGAAATTATTTCAAAACAGTCTAACAAAACTTCACTCAAAATATGGGGGGTTTGGGAAATGGCCTTGTCTGCCCTGCTCCTTAGGTGCCTTCTGGAGGCACCAACATATGGCCATACTGTGCGTGCTCACAACCTTCCTCTTCTCCTTCAGGGCACTGTGTGTGGGGAGCTGGGACACCAAGTACTAACAAAGGCAAATCAGGCGGGCAAGCAGATACAGAGATTCTAGGTTTTGTTTTGTTTGGATGGGAAATATTAACATTTCGGTAAACATCTCTACCCAACCCCATCCTCACCCCGTAAACATGACAGAAGTAGATGTGGGACTGGTTTTCCCCAGACCAGAGAGGGATGAAGAAAGTTCTTTAACTTTTAAAATTTGCTCTTTGGTTTCTAAAGAGAACGGGGCTCCATCGAACACCACCACACACTCAGCACACGCTTCAGCGTGAGAGATGCACCTGGAAGAGAGCATCGTCTGCAGCGGGAAGGAAGGCGAAACGCACACAGAAAGCGAGCAGGGCACGGTCCCAGGGCATGGTGAGCTTGCCCTGCGGCAGGCTCTCCAAGACTTGTCGTCATGCCATGGAACCAGAAAACCCCACGCCGACGTTCATGCCAGGATAGAGCCCCAGAGAAAGGTCCTCGCTGAGGACCTTTCCTTCCAAAAAGAGCCAAATGAAGAAAGTTTTTATAAGTTCTGCAAAAGGAAAGCAACCTAGTAACAAAAACCCAAATACCAAATTCCTTCTAGCCCTGAAGGATAAGGTTGTCTCTCCCAGTGAATAAAACGCAGCCTCAGATTAGAAAATAAACAGTCTGTACGCAAAGTAGGTCTGCATGTGTGCTCATGTGTGCTTTTTGCTGGCGGGGAGCTCAGTGCTAAATTTAGTGCCAATTATAATCCCCATCTCACTCCACACCGGAGTCCTGTGACAATTACTAGACTTCTCCTAAGCACTTTCTAATTTTCTTAAGCATTTTAACTATTCTAAATTTCTTATGTGTTAGTTCTGGAAAATACATTAATATAAAATCGACAGAAAAATAGACTGTGAGCTGATGCTAGCAAGGTCTGACGTCATGCTGACCGATACATCGTAACCCTCTACTTGAAAACAATGGAGGGCCAGCCCAGAATGAGCACAAGACCGCACAGCTGGACACAGAGATGTGCAGAGCCCCCACCCCGGGCTTGTCTCCTGCTAGCTTACTCCTTCAGGTACGTGATGGTGACACCCACGTTCTGTTCATATTAAAACTAAAGTAAGCTTGGCTTTTTAATAATCTAAACACAATTCAAAAATGTATTAAAAAATACTGATATGATAGCATCTCAATGCCCTGAAACCTAAAGGACACATTTCTCAATAAAGACTTCTCAAAACAACACTAGTACCAACACTTGCTTTCAGTACCGTAGCTCTTCTGTGGGGACTCCTGAGCTGAGTATAGATTATATCCTGGCCCAATCTCCGAAAACACTGACGTTGAGAGGGCAAACACACCTGTAGGCATTCCTCGCTTTCTGCCTGCCCCCACATGGCCTAACTCAGTCACTTCCGGTAGAATATCACTCTCCCGGAACATGGCTACCTCAACATCGACCACCACTACATGCTTTCCATCCCAAGTGTCTTTCACCACAACCTTCTCTGCAGGACAGATGCCCTGTTCTAATAACTCCCATTCGGTGGCATTACGAAGCAGCAAAAAGATCGAGAGCTCTGGGACCAAACACATTTGTGTTCCAAGTCTTGCTCTGCATCCTCGAGCTCTGATTTTGCTGGCTCTCAACTCCCGGTAAGATGGAACAAGTGGTAAAGGGTGAAATAAAACCACGTGCCCGTCAATGGCTGGTGGCTGATGAGGGAGGGACCATATGCACTTCGATTCCAGGAAAGCAACCAGTTGTCCAGCACTCTGGAGCTTTTCACTTGGGGATGCACTACAATTATCATAATAGTAATAGTCAGCTATAGTAAAGAGCCTGTTCATAACAGGTGGTGATGCTGACCGACAAGTTGGGGCTCCCGGGCATGGAGACCCCGTCTCAGTGCCTGGCCTCACAGGAAGAGAGCCCTCTTGGCTCCACAGTGCTGCCGAATAGCACAAATGATGACCAGACATCACAGGACTCCTGGACGTGCTGCCTGTCTGACCCACGCCAATACCCTGGGCGCCACTCCCTGTCCTTCCCCTGTGTACACTGAGTCAGGTGTAGACACACCGCCCGTGTATTCTGGGTTGTTACAAGCAAACTGACTAAGACTTCCAGACAAATCCTGAAATACATTTCCAGTCACAGCTTTCCTCTGCTTCCCTTGCTCTAGAAAATTGATTTTCCTCCTGCAAAAAACCCTCCCCAATGTTCAGCCCATCATCTTCTTCACCCCATCTCTCACATTGGCGATGCCCTCCTTCATTCTTTGCTAAATTCCCATACACCCACCATCCATACCCATTTTAAATGCTTGTCATTCAACAATTATGTAGTGAACCTTGGCGAAGTGGCAGGCGCTGTTCTAGCTATTAGAGACAGAGCACTGGATAAAACTCTCAAAACACAATCTAGCAAGGGGAGGCAACGGATCGCTCAGTCAATACTTACTGTACAAGGTGGCAGGATCAACATGAAAAACTATGGGACAGGAAAGAGCACAGCATGGGGGCAAGTGCAGACCCAAAGGCAAAGTTTGCTTGGGGTGAATTCTGGAGGTCCCCAAGACCACCCTGTCATTAGGCGATTCACTAGAAGGACTCCCAGGAACAGACAGCGGTTGTACCGTCAGCCACAGTTCATCACAGCAGATATATGGAGGGTCAGCCAGGAAATGACACAGGTGATGTCCTGGGAATCCCATGCACGAAGCTCCGCAGGTTCTCTCCCTCCAGTGAGGGGCACATGGTGTCCTCCTTTCTCAGGAAGTATTTCTGCCCAGGGAAGCCCATTAGAAACTCAGCCCCCAAGGTTCCTAGTGGGGGCCAGTGACATACGCCCCCTCCACCTGGCACGTACCAAACCTCCAGACTCCCAGAAGCAAAGTGGGAGTCTGCCGTCAATCATGTTGATTGTGCAAACAGTCCTGGCACAGTGGACCATCCCGGTCATTTAGGGAACAGAGGAAAGCTTCAAGTGTCAGTTTACACATGCCAGCCAAGAGCCCACCTTGCAGGCAGGCCCCTCTAAGGAGAGCAGCCTCAACCCTGTGTGATAGGTCTCTCCTGCAGCGTTAAGGATAAGGAGAGGACAAGGGAAGAGGAGCTGACCAGGACCCACTCCAGGCAGGGCCTCGCCACTCAGGGCGCGCTGGGCAGACAGAGCTGGGAAGTTACTGCAGGGCGTGGTGCAGGGGCCCCATCGGCTGCACTTGGAGAGCAAGGCTCCAGGTGCCATGTGCAGCAAATGACTGCCAGCGAGAAGCGGCGTGGCCAGGGTCTCCATCCACTTACAAGGAGGGCTGGCAGGACTCACGGGCATTTTAACGTGGGTTGTGAGAGAAAGAGCAGGAAAAGGCAGCTCCAAAGCGTTGGTGTAAACAAGTAGAATCATGAAGCCGTCATGAGGCTGGGAAAAGAAGGGCAGGGGGCATTCAAGAGTGACACTGGGGTACACGCTGAGCTTCCTTTCGCTTGTGAGAGGTCAGGCAGGCGGTTAGCAATGGAGGCCTGGGGGGGGGGGGAGAACAAGTCTCAGACAAAGCCCTGGGCTCCCCAACAGCTGGAGAGAAGATGAGGAGGGAGAAGCACAGCGGCGCTGACCAGGAGTGGCCAGTGAAGCAGGAGGGGAAGTAACATCCTAGAAGCCAAATGACGGCAGAGCTTGAAGACAGAAGTGACCCGTGCAACACTTTAACAGGTGATGATGAGGTCTGGGACTTGATCCCTAAAACTGGCAACACAGAAGTCACTGTGCCCTTGACAAGGCTTAGAGTTAGGGCTGAGCCCCAATGGAAGGGGTACAGGGAAGACGGGGGAGACAGGACAGACAACATCTATGAGGGGTGTTGCTGCACAGCAGTCCAGATCCCTGGACAGGAGCATCGGGTCAAGAGAGTCTGCTTCTGTTTTCAGGATGGAAGAGATAGAGTTGGATGACATTTGTGGGAATGATCCCATCAGGCCGAGAGCAAACCCTGGGTGTCACAGAAGAGAGAGGAGGACACCTCCAGAAACCCCGGGCTGAGGGAGGGTAAATGCATGCATGGCAAGTGGCCTGAGCGGAGGGCACGCTAGCCCGCCCACGTTAACAGGCAGGGAGGCCAGGAATGTGGGTGTATGGGCGGATGCACCGGGAAGGTTAGTGGCGAGAGAGGTGATGGATACCTTCCACTTTCTCAGTGAGCGCGGAGGGTCATGACTGGTGACCCTTTTAAGGTGACAAAGGGGAGGAAGGTGAACCGCTGGAATGTGGTAGGATGGAAGGACCCTGTAAGATCCCCTTGTGCTCAGGGGTCCCAAATTTAAAGGAAACCAATATGTGTGGTTAGATAAACATGTTTTTGATAGCAAACTGCGTTATGTCTTCAACTTTTAAACTCTTCGGAATGTTTTCAAAAAGAAGTGTTCTTCTAGAACTTTTTCTGTGTACTTACTCGAACCACGGAACTACAGCTTCTCAAGCTCAGTGCTACACGTGCCCCGCTGCAGCTACTTCCGGTGCTGCCATCTTTAGCGAACAGCGGGACTGTGGACCCGCCTGACGAAATCGGGAACCGAGGACATGTCGTTCCTCACTCCCTGCTCTGCTTCGTGCCTCGTATTCACTCTGTAACCAATGCTGCCAATTTCATCACTTAAATATCGCTGGACTTTCTCCATTACCCTTTAACAAACAACTAGTTAGGAAAGCTACCTTCAAGATTAAGGTAGCTTAATGCTGTTCCCTTCTGCTTCCATAACACCCCACGCATCTCTCTAACACCGACCACACACCGCACATGACGAATAGCCCTCCCAGTGCCTACTTCTCCCCGGGTCTCAGATCCTACTCATCCTCGCATTCCTAACACCTCGCAGGCATTTGCCTGTTTGCTGAATGAAGGTCTACTGAATGACTCCATTATCTAAACTAGGGTTCTCATCCCACTCTTCCAATGGAATGAAGGCTAAGTAAAAACAACAACAAGAATAGTTAAGAAGGCAAGCATACTGGACTGTAAGCTCCTTAATGTCAAGTACCATGAATTTTATCCTTTTTTATAACCCATGAAATTCAGCATAAAACAGGCAACTCAAAAGCTCTCGTTTTCAGATATTTATAGAGAAGTGATAGCTTTAGAGTCACACACTACTGAGAAAATTCTCAAAATTAAAATTCATCAATACAAAAAAGATACTTAAGGAAGCATTTTTTTTTTTTACTTAAAGGAGTATTTTAATATCTGATATTGTAGTGAATAATTTAAAAACACTAATTTAAAAAAAAAAAGTCCCACTATGAGAAGGCTCCGTTACATAATATTTGAGGTGGACCTCACAACCTTCTCACCGCATCCCGTCTGATGAAGGGGTCTGAGAGGTCACTCAGCCAACATCAGGGGAACAAGGCCCCCAGATGCACTGGTTACACTGTCTAAAATGCTGTCCCCTGCTCCCCAGTGAGTGTTAGGTAACAAAAGCATCCGATAAAAATGCAAACAAACCCAGCAACAGAAAACTGCCAATTTGCCAAAGGACTAGTTACACAACCTTGTCTTTTCAACAGTCACTTAACAGAGACGGATAGAAATGAATAGGAGCATGCTTATAAGCAACCACATTTCATACGACTTGTGTGCTATGGGAAAGACCCAAGAGCAAATACCTCTTAGCCACACTAAGATTCCACATTCCTGCACTGGCAACACCCTATACCTCCCACAGGCTAGATCTCAAAAATAAGAAGACTCTTTTTTTTTTTTTTTTTTAAAGATTTTATTTATTTATTTGAGAGAGAGAGAGAATGAGAGAGAGCACATGAGAGGGGGGAGGGTCAGAGGGAGAAGCAGACTCCCCGCCGAGCAGGGAGCCCGATGCGGGACTCGATCCAGGGACTCCAGGATCATGACCTGAGCCGAAGGCAGTTGCTTAACCAACTGAGCCACCCAGGCGCCCCAAGAAGACTCTTGGAAGGAGTAATATCACTTCCCTGTAAGTAGCACTGTGTTCATGAAAATTATGTAGAAGAGACCAAAAAGTACTTTGGAATAATTGAGATTCACCGCTGATAAAACAAGAATACCAAACACATGGTATGAGCACTTTTTACCCCATACCCAGCATCTACAGCTACTTCTTGCAGGCCCATCCCATCGGAGACTCAACTGCTAGCCCAACGAGGAAGTTTCCAGAGGCTCAACATTCTCTACACCTGCCCACGATGCTGAGACACGGCAGTGGAGGCCTCAGACTCTGCTGACATATGGCACCACCTCTCAGGGAGGTGAAAGGCATTGTCACAACCAACTGCGTTTCCAGCTGTGACACGTCTCCATACAGAAGGGCAGGAGTGAGAAAGATTATTTCCTTTATCATTTATCCAGAGTCATGCCAAAATGCTTTAGTCTTTATTCACATTTAGTGTTTTTTTTCCTGTTCAATCACCTTCAAATCAGCTAAATACAATGAAAAATATGCTTTACAGTTATATTATTGGAATGTATTGAATAATGACTGTCAAGATTGGAAACCAGCCACATATGACTGAATGTTATCTATTCCTCAGCCCTCCAGAGAGGGCTAGAAATACATGTGATATTCCTCTATGCTGTATTTTACATTTGGATTTTGACTTAACCAAAACGTGTTTTAAAAAATGTGTAAGAAGGCAGCTGCTGGATTAAAATACATCTGTGTGTAAAAAGAGTTTTGCTTATTTTAGTCAAAGCAAGGAAAGCACCACAGTGAAAAAACTTCTTTGACAACCTAAAAACAAATTCTCAAGTAGCCAGTCAATATGCATATGCAAAATTTCAAACACAAATTGATAATTAGTACACTGAGGGCATCATCTTATATATAAAGTACAACATAAGAAATATGAAGGATGTAGAAATCAAAATGACAATGAAATGTACCATGCAAACTTAACTTCATTATCTACATGTCAAGAACTGAAGAACAATTCATGTCAACAAATCAAGTGTGGGATGATCTGACGCACAGGAAACAAGTCACGGGTTCGAGCCTGGCACACATGGCATAATCATGCGGTTAGTACTGGCCAGCACTTGTACTGTAATGAGCTCAGAAAAGCCGCAGGGCACAGTCTGATGAACCAGACTTCAGGCGGGCAGGATGCAAAGCCCGCTGTACCATCGAGTCAAGGGTCATCTCACATTTCCAAGCTGAGTTAAGGTAACAAATTGACATACCGATTAATTAAGAAGTTATAGATATCCCTTCTACATTAAAAGAAAAAAATGAAGATATCTAGGAATAAATCTAACCAAAGAGGCAAAGGATCCGTACTCAGAAAACTATAAAATACTCATGAAAGAAATTGAGGAAGACACAAAGAAATGGAAAAACGTTCCATGCTCATGGACTGGAAGAATATTGTGAAGATGTCAATGTTACCTAGAGCAATCTACACATTCAATGCAATCCCCATCAAAATACCATCCACTTTTTTCAAAGAAATGGAACAAATAATCCTAAAATTTGTATGGAACCAGAAAAGACCCCGCATAGCCAGAGGAATGTTGAAAAAGAAAAGCAAAGCTGGCGGCATCACAATTCCAGACTTCCAGCTCTACTACAAAGCTGTCATCATCAAGACAGTATGGTACTGGCACAAAAACAGACACATAGATCAATGGAACAGAATAGAGAGCCCAGAAATGGGCCCTCAACTCTATGATCAACTCATCTTCAACAAAGCAGGAAAGAATGTCCAATGGAAAAACGACAGTCTCTTCAACAAATGGTGTTGGGAAAATTGGACAGCCACATGCAGAAGAATGAAACTGGACCATTTCCTTACACCACACACAAAAATAGACTCCAAATGGTTGAAAGACCTCAATGTGAGACAGGAGTCCATCAAAATCCCAAAGGAGAACACAGACAGCAACCTCTTCGACCTCAGCCGCAGCAACTTCTTCCTAGAAACATCGCCAAAGGCAAGGGAAGGAAGGGCAAAAATGAACTATTGGGACTTTATCAAGATAAAAAGCTTTTGCAAAGCAAAGGAAACAGTCAACAAAACCAAAAGACAACTGACAGAATGGGAGAAGATATTTGCAAATGACATAACAGATAAAGGGCTAATATCCAAAATCTATAAAGAACTTATCAAACTCAACACAAAGAACAAAGAATCCAATCAAGAAATGGGCAGAATACATGAACAGACATTTTTCCAAAGAAGACATCCAAATGGCCAACAGACACATGAAAAAGTCCTCAACATCGCTCGGCATCAGGGAAATCCAAATCAAAACCTCAATGAGACACCACCTCACACCAGTCAGAATGGCTAAAATTAACAAGTCAGGAAACCACAGATGTTGGCGGGGATGCGGAGAAAGGGGAACCCTCCTATACTGTTGGTGGGAATGCAAGCTGGTGCAGCCACTCTGGAAAACAGTATGGAGGTTCCTCAAAAAGTTGAAAATAGAGCTACCCTACGACCCAGCAATTGCACTACTGGGTATTTACCCCAAAGATACAAATGTAGGGATCCGAAGGGGTACGTGCACCCCAATGTTTATAGCAGCAATGTCCACAATAGCCAAACTGTGGAAAGAGCCAAGATGTCCATCGACAGATGAATGGAAAAAGAAGAAGTTGTATATATATACGATGGAATATTATGCAGCCATCAAAAGGAATGAGATCTTGCCATTTGCAACGATGTGGACGGAACTGAAGGGTATTATGCTGAGCGAAATAAGTCAATCAGAGAAAGACATGTATCATATGACCTCACTGATATGAGGAATTCTTAATCTCAGGAAACAAACTGAGGGTTGCTGGAGTGGGGGGTGGGGTGGGAGGGATGGGGTGACTGGGGGTGATAGACACTGGGAAGGGTATGTGCTCTGGTAAGCGCTGTGAATTGTGCAAGACTGTTTAATCTCAGATCTGTACCTCTGAAACAAATAATGCAATATATGTTAAGAAAAAAAAAAAAAAGAAGAAGATAGCAGGAGGAGAAGAATGAAGGGGGGGAATTGGAGGGGGAGAGGAACCATGAGAGACGATGGACTCTGAAAAACAAACTGAGGGTTCTAGAGGGGAGGGGGGTGGGAGGATGGGTTAGCCTGGTGATGGGTATTAAAGAGGGCACGTTCTGCATGGAGCACTGGGTGTTATGCACAAACAATGAATCATGAACACTACATCTAAAACTAATGATGTAATGTATGGTGATTAACATAACAATAAAAAATTTTGAAAAAAAGAAAAAAATTGAATTTTGAGCCAATACATAAACTGCCCAATTAAAAAGCAAAATATGACTGATGTTGGCCACGAGACTACGGATGATCCATAATCCTATGTCTATAAAATTCAGAGTAGCTTTAGAATCTATCGGTGGCTTTTAAAATGGCCCATAAAAATATGCTGTAAAAAATACTTCATAGTCACACTTAAAATAATTCCTGCCCAATACTGAAGCTTCTTGGGGATATTTACTACCTTTTAAATAATGTTCATGTGCCCAAAACCACCACCACAGGATTTTGAAGATATACAGGTCTTAATAAATATTTACATATGTATTTTTCTTTTTATTTAAACAGATTAACTTTTAAAACAAATATAAATGGTGTAATACTAATTTATAACCAATGCCATAAGTGACGTACAAAAATGTACAATGTACTTTGCATTTTGTATTTCATAAACCAAAAGAGTAAAGTAAAAAATTACTCCTTTATGCTCCTAAATTTATACATGTATTTTTCTATATTAACTAAATATCAGTGACATGATTTGCAGGACAAATGCCAACCAATAAAACCAAGTAAGAGGAAGCGTGGGAACTATTTATGAAATGAACTAAGAACATAAATTTCATCAAAGTAAGGGGGACAATAGTAATAAAGAAACTTTTAGTATGTTTTAACATCGAGACATCATTCAGACACACTATAAAAAACACTAAGACTACAGAAAAGGTGCCAAGTTTAGTCTCTGCAACTCTTTGTCAAAAAGAATCAGAAATCCAAATCGCTGAAAGGCAAGCGACACATGGGATGTCTCGCTGTGACATGTTTCTCCTAAAAGCACGCATGCTCCATCTCCACGAACAGAGATACTTCCTAGCAATTGTACCGATGATGTATCAGCTAGCGCAGTAGTAACTCCACAGTCTGACTGCAGGATATTTGCTAGAATGAGCATATTAAACCTTCAGATCAATGAAAAATCAACCAAAAAATAATTACCATAAAACAGCAATGAGATTTTATTCAGAGATAGATTTTAGCACCAAACACGGAAGAGAATCAATGAGGTCCTTAGTAAATTTAACAGAGGAAAGGAAAAGGAATCAAAACAAGATAGAGGTCTACAGAAAGTAATTCCCTACTTATTATGTAATACCCGAACTGTATCCACAATTTTATAACAGCCTTATTTATTGACATGAATATTAATCAAAAGTCAAAACCATTAATATATATGTACACTAAAATGCAGAACACTTTCAGCAATTAGATTATGTCCTTATTAGAATAATAGTCTGCATATCGAGCTTTATAGACACAAATTTAAATGACAAATGCCATGCCTGATTATATCATTATTGAGTGAAACATACAAATAAAATGTTTTTCATCTTCTATACCACCAAATTCTTGCTTTAAATAAATCAAAGCCACCAAACAAAAAGCCAACAGTATTTTGGGATAATTTAAGATAAAAAATGGAATATTAATAACAATGTCAAGATTAAGAATCATAAACATTTAGAAAGGTTTTTTTAACTCATTTGTTTGTAGAAACAGAATTTAGAGAAAAAAAATTTTATCTATTCCATTTCCATTTTATGGAAAAGACAACAATCAATTACCACCTTTTTATATCTAAATATACTATCATATAATTATCATCTTAGGAAGAAATAACTTTTATATTGAGTGGGGAAAACATGAAAGAAATATTAATTTTATTACAAGTGCATCATCTGGAGAAAGCAGTTAGAGGTTTGTGTGTACTGTATTTACATTTGGTATAAAGAGTAAAATCTCATCACTTTTTTGCAAAAAGATAGACTGAATTATCAGACAAGTAATTTGGGGGGAAAGGTGTTTATTTGTGATTTAGGTAGGCTTAAATTAGTAAGAAAAGAGAGAAATAAACCTTAACCATCAGGATATAAGAAGTAAGTCTTCAATAAAAAAGTATAAAAAAGTTATAATGGTAAGGGAAGTGTAAATCCCATTCAGAGGGAATCCCACTGAGCTCTTTCACAAAATGAACCCAATGGGAGAATTGAGTCTGAAGGTGGGCCATTCCACCGTCTACCTCAAACTCAACATCAGCCCAAGGAACCATAAATGTGACAGAATATGATCATTACCGAGAAGCAAGTGATTTTCTTTAATTGGCTGAATCAAGCAACGAAGAGGCAAAGCAGCAACAAACCCAAGAATATCCTTTCGTGGAAGAGTTTCCAGTACATTCTACAACTTGCAATCCAGAATTTGCATAACCATGAACCTAAAAATGTTCATGTCCCAAATCCTAAGGAATTGTGTGGGAGAAGTAAATGTAATTGGTGTTTGGATACGTATTGTGCAGAGCTTGGAACAACATAAAGAATTTCAAAATGTTATTTGGAGGCGCAGAGCACCATTGCTTTCGTTTGGTTTGTATAGTAAGGAAGATAATCAAAGAATTACGCTGCAGCAGGAATAATCTATGAACACAGTGAAGTAGAAAAGACCTAAAATATTAAAATTGTATTGTGAATCCAAAGAAAGAGGATGAAACAAGTGGAAGGATCTGGTTTGCATACCCCGCCAGACAGCAGTGGTAACAAATACAAACGCAGCCTCCAGATCTGGACGGCCTTCTTTCAAATCTTGGTTCCCATACCTACTAATCATTGAATTTATCCAAATTACTTACTAATCTCTACTATAAAAGGAAAATCAATTGTGGAAAATCAATATTATTCAACAACTGTTTGATTAGTATTGTGAAAAATATTTTAGTTACAGTTTTAAGCCTCAAATATAATATATTCCATATTTGCTTGTGTTTAAAAACCAAAAAAGGATAAATCCCACAAATAAAATAAAACTGATTTCCTACTGGAGATTCGATGGGAATAACGGAAGGAAAACAGTGCTGAAAGCAAATAAGACAGACGCTACAAAAGTTGACTCTGAAGGTCACAGGATCCAGTGAGCACAGTGGTGCTCCTATAAGGTATCTGTGCATTGGAAATTTCCGTAATAAAGAGATGGAAACAGTTTAAAACAAAGCAGATGGGGATAATAATATTTAAGTGAAAGTAACACGGAAAGTGCTATACAATAAACCACTGAGAAGTTATTTGAATCTCTTTAACAAAGAGGCAAGAATAAAAATAAAAGTTTCACTGAACTGTATAAGCAAGAATTTTTATGCAATCAGATCATATATTTTTTTTAAAAGCTGTAATAAAAGCAATCCTATTTTTAAAAAATTTACATCCTCATCCTCTGGATTCATGATAAAAATATTATCTGTTTGTTTGCTTCTGCACTTGTAATTATCCAGAATTACAATCAGGATACTGGCAACTGTGATAGAGGGTAAAATCTTATTAATTGCTCTTCAACAAACTGAACTACTTTCAAATTTACTGAGAATCTTACATTTAAGTCAATCCTTAAAAATAGTTCAAATAAACAAAATTTAGGATCTTTTAAAATTAATATCAACCACTGAAAAAAATAACGAGTACAATTTGCTTTATGAATTGTTCTTAATGTTACTCAAAAGTGGTTTCATTTGGCTATTGTGGACATTGCTGCTATAAACACTGGGGTGCATATGCCCCTTCGGATCACTATTTTTGTATCCTTTAGATAAATACCTAGAGCCCAGATGTCCATCGGCAGATGAATGGACAAAGAAGATGTGGTATAGATATAAAATGGAATATTACTCGGCCACCAAAAAGAACGAAATCTTGCCATTTGCAATGACATGTATGGAGCTAGAGGATATTATGCTCAGTGAAATAAGTCAGTCAGAGAATAACAAATACCATATGATTTCACTCATGTGGAATTTAAGAAACAAACCTGATGAACATAGGGAAGGGAAGGAAAAATAAAATAAGATAAAAACAGAGAGGGGGACAAACCATAAGAGACTCTCAACTTTAGGAAACAAACTGAGGGTTGCTGGAGGGGAGGTAGGTGGGGGATGGACATTAAGGAGGGCACTTGATGTAACAAGCACTGGGTGTTACATGCAACTAATGAATCACTAAATTCTACCCCTGAAATTAATAATAAACTATATGTTAACTAACTTGAATTTAAATAAATTTAAAAAAAAAAGAAACAATTACATATTCTTGTGTAAAGTGAAGAATGAACCCTGCATCCAATCCAAAAAGCTAAAGAATGGGACACTTGCTACGTGCATTGCTTTATTCCATCATCAGTTACGAAGAACTTGTTCACTACCATCCTGAAGTTATTAACAAATCATAATTTCTAAGTTTTCAACTAAATCAGGGACTTCCACTTCCTGAGAGGATATATACATGGTGTAAGCCAGAGCCTCCATCCCTACAACCAGAAAAGGCTGATTAAGCACAGATGCACTCCTAGCAATCGACATTAAGGGAGCTGCTGGATGGCCAGAGCTAGGTGAGCTACCAGTGCAGAGGACAGGGAGCCCTTCCCTAGGGAGGCTGATGATGGAACGCCATTTTCTCTCCGGGCCACTTGCCAATTCCAGCTGGGGACATCAGCCTTGCCCCCAGACTGAGGGCCTCCACTGGGATAAAAGAACACCAGCATCAATCCTGACCACCATACAGTGACAGACTGAGAGCTCGAGGAGGCCCAGATGCAAGGTGGATGTGCCCACAGGATAAGTGCTTTGGCGAGGTGGGAGGTGAAGGGGATGAGACACAGCAAAGCAGACTGTGGCCTCGCAACATAGAGGGGATGAACCTCTGCTCACGAGAAGGGACCTGCCACAAACACAGACCCAGCCACGTGAGAGCTGGCTGACCTCTAAGCTGCATGGGGCATGAGACTAAGTATGAAGTTCAAAATCCCTGAAAGGGCAAGAGTAGGTGTTGTGCAGTCTTCAAGTGCTGAGGAGAGAGAGCCCACTTCCACCCAGTAGGTCTCAATCAAAGCACAGAATGTCCACAGGTGAAAAACAGGGACAAACCACAGGGTCACTGAAAGCTTGAGGCACCTAACAGAAGAAAGTGACAATCTACCAACCCAATGAAACCATCTGGGCCTCTATGTTCTTTCATTCACCATGTTATGCACACACCCACGGAATTACCAGAAATGCAAATGGGAAGGAAAGTGCAACCGATAATTCAGAAAAAAATAACCAAAGACTTTGGAGTAAGTATGAGCACCTCGTTAAGACAAATAGATAAAAAGAGGGACAAAAGTGGATGCAATAAATGAAGAACTGTACGAGAAAACTAACGTATTTGAAGAAATCACATGGATACTCTAGACCTTTAAGATAAACTACTTTGCATTAAGCATTCATCAGATGGCTTAAGAGAAAACTCAGCATAACAAAGGATAAGACTAGTGAATTCTGAGACAGAGTCAATAGACAGTACCAAAACTGAAGAGTAAGGAGAAGGAACGGAAAGAACAGAAGACACATGGGACACACAGAAAGGCCCATCTACCTGTACTTGAGGTCCCAGAAAAAGAGGGAGAGAGACAGAAGCAATATCCAGAGAGGTAATAGCCAAAGGGTTCCCAAACTGAAGAAAGACACCAACATCCACATTCAAGAGGCAGCATGAGAACGCGTGCATGCTTGCAGGCACACAGAGCACACACACACACGTTCACGCACATACACATACACAAAACTCACATTATAATCAAAGTACAGAAAACCAAAGACAAAAAGAAAATTATAAAAGTAGCTGGGCGTGGTGGGAAGAGACACCACCTTCAAAAGAACAATAAGTTGTCTAGAAACGCAACACGGGAAAACCACGCTCTGGCTGTTCAGGGTATGAAGAGAGACTGGAGGAAATGGTACATTTGAATCAGATTCAAGAAAACCTTCTTGAAGGTTTGAGTAGTTTGAGTAGTTTGCTATGTATTAGAAAATTTATGACATGTTATTTAAATTTCACAACTTTCTGAAATAAATATTACTTCCTTTTACACGTAGACACGCTAAGCTCCTTGCCAAAGGTCTCATAGTTCCTAAGTGACAGAACCAAGAGCCAATCCCAGAGCTGTCTGAAATACTGGTGATGCTCGCAAGCAATCTGCTGCTATGGCGCTCATTCGAAAAGAAGGGAACAAGAACATGAGTGGAATGATGTAAGGTTTACAGTAGAAAGTTAATGAAATAATATGCAAAGATTAAAGTCCAGAAAATAAAGGGAAAACAAGCCATGAAGCCACACACAGAGGGAACCTGAAAACTGTAGGGGACAGAGAATAAAGCAGGATAGCAAAGTTAAAATTAAAGTGACTGGTAAACAGTAAAACCGTGAACCGCACGCTTGTCTGATGCAGTGAGTGAGAGAAATGGAAACAACGCCATTTGACCAAACTGTGCTATTTACTTTTTTCTCAATCTGCTAACAGTTTAAGACCAAGAGCAGGATAAAATGATATAATATGATTAAGCTTTAAAACACATATGGGGTTTCACAACATAATCCTAATGAATTCTAAGAAGACAACTCAGTATATCAAGTGGTAGGATTAATAGAAAAAATATAAATCTTTCTTAATAGTTAAAATATAAAACAAGAATAACTATGACAATTTCACCAACATTTCAAAAGATAAAACAAAATAAAACTATATACAAAAAACTACAAAAACACTCAAATTCACAAGTGAATAACTATGAAAGTTTATGATGTGCAAAATACCAACCGCAAAATTAGCATCTTTTAAAAATGTAAAAATAGAGGGTAAATCATGGAATAAAGCCTTCATTATTTTAACCTACCTGAGAACCATAAACATATAAAAACATGTTGGCAGGAAGAGACTGAAAAAAGAGCTCTCACTGGGAGAATCACAGAAGAGACAGTCCAGGGGAAGTCGTCTTGAAAGCATGCAGCATGGCCTCACGTGCCGCACCCAGGATCCGGATGCATCACAATCCACCAGAGGATGACGGTGAAGGTGGTTCGGGATTCACTCATGCCTTAGTAACGCACGTGAGAAAATGTAAATGGGGCTGGGACTGATTAACCTGTCCCATCAGAATGACCTGTGGACAGTCTGGACAGTACAGAGGTCACACATGGACGAGGAGACCTTCTGAGTCCTCCTATCCACACCGTTGCCAGAAAAGCCCTGAGAAGACAACAGCAGGGGCCTCGGCCCAGGCGCCATCTGCACGGGTGAGTCTGACGTGACAGAACATCAGGACTCAGGAAATGAGGGGATCTCTCAAAGACCATCCAGTTCAACAAACTCTAGTTCAGACTCGGTAAGAACTGGTATGCTTCATACTGTGCCCAAATATTAAGTCCCTCCTCGAAGATGTCCACAGTCCACGGTTTTCCCTCACAAGCTGCCCTCTGGGACTCCACTGCAGCCTCCTCCCTCTTCACCTGACCTCCAGGAGGACCGCCAAAGGCCTGGTCCTCTTCCCCTCCCTCTCCTCCACACCTGCTGTCGATGACTGTACCCGGGTTCCATGGCAGCTCGAGGCAGCAGCTGCAGGCCTCCGTCTCTGAAAGGTAACCTGCGGACCTGGCCTCTGCCTTTACTTCTGGAATTACAACTTCTCCGTCCACATCTGCACTTGAACGTCTGATAGTATCCCGAGCCCATCTCTCAGTTCTCAAAGACAGTTCAATACATGTTCTTCTCACGGTCTTCTTCGTCTCACTTAAAGGCACCATCACTGCTCAGGTCATGATCCCAGGGTCCTGGGATCGAGCCCCGCATCGGGCTCCCTGCTCAGCGGGAAGCCTGCTTCTCCCTCTCCCACTCCCCCTGCTTGTGTTCCCTCTCTTGCTGTATCTCTCTCTGTCAAATAAATAAATAAAATCTTTGAAAAAAAAAAAAGGCACCATCACTGATGACTCGGCCCCTCCACTCCTGATCCCTCCCCTCACTCCTATCTTACTGTCAGTCCTCTAGTAAGTACCGTTGGCCCTGCCTTCACAGTTTATCGTAAACCTGACCTCTCCTAGCACCTTGGTCCAAACCACCATCGTCTCTCCCTGGAACGAGATCTTTTCAGGGCTCTCCCTTCTCCCACTGATTCTCTCCGCCACGACCTTCCGACTCAGACCATGACCTCCATACACTTGGAGGGCATGGGAAGACTTTCGAAGGAGAGCATTTAGGTCCAGATGGTTTACAGGTATCGATTCCTGATCCCTAGCTCATTTATTCTTTCCTTTTACTGAATGGCTACAAAAGCTCTTGAGGGTGCAGTCAATGCCATTTTGCCTTCACTACATCCCACTCCGCAACTGCCTTTCCGTCACTTCCCAGAACAAAGGCCTCCTTCTTGCTCATCCTGTACTGTGCTCCAGAGTGCTAAAAAGCATCGGAGCACCAAAGAAACCACTGTTAACCTTTCTAAAGTCGAAGCCACCATAAGGCTGGGACAGAGCATCCAGTCTTTTCCATAAAAAGAGAAGCATGACATTAGACACAGGGCACCTGCCTAAATTCAGGGACAGCGCAGATGGGATGGTGAGAGTGATGGCAGGCTTTGCTTAGAGATCCTGCCTCGCCAATCCGGAATGATCATCAGTGGAGGACATCGGGCTGATGGGGAGCAACGCAGAAAGAGAACAGGAAGGAGAGGCTGGAGACAGTGGACATTCGTCTCACAGGCAGAAAGCTCGCTGCAAAGACCCACACCGTCTCTAAGCACGGGGTTACATCAGTTTCTGCTTTAAAAAAAAAAAAAAAAAGAATCCAGGGAAATAATTCACTGCCAAACACATGCTATCTACAAAGTCACACTGGTGAGTCGGGGGCCCGAGCACGCCCACTCACACATGCCGTGGTCCATCTCAATTACATATTTTGTGTGATTTCAAGGTGGAAGAGGTGAAAGATTCCACATTAACTTCCAACAGACCAATTTTACGTCAGTAAAAGAAACATTTCTCACAAGTAATTTAACATATATGTTTTCTTAAACATTCATTCAAACTTAGAGGAACATTAAGTTTTACACAAAGAATATTAGGTACTATAAATTTTTACTAAGTGCATATATCCACCCCCTCATCAAGCACCTTTCTGCTTACTTATTCATTCCTACTGTGCACCTGTTAAAATTACATTAGCTTTTAAAACAATGTAATTAATGCTACTGTGATGATATAAACATATGTAATATACAAACAATATACCTGATCATTCAAACTTCATTTCTAAGCCCCATAACTACGGTATCTCAATTATCGTTTATGTTTACTATTAATTTCCATCAGACTTTATGTCACTCTGATCACAGTATTCATCAATGGGCACATGAACTGAAATTTTATAAACTCTCTCCATCTTAGTAAGAGAGGCATTCCAATGGCACTGTATTTCATGTTTAATAATTACCAACCATTGTATTAATTTTGCTGTTTAAATCAACTGTGTCTCAGTACTATTGATAATAACAATTCTTTCTAGGCAATTTTAACACTCAGAGGACGGTCGCCAAAGACACTAAAAATTTAAAAACCTTACTTCAGTGTGTGTATCTACAGGTGTGTATATGCACACACATATACGTACACACAGAAATGACAGGACAGTCATTAAAATAGCTTCACATTATAAAAACCATAAAATAAAATCTGTGGAGGAAATGAAAGAGACAAGAGTTCAAGAAGAAAAGCAAATATAAATTTCCTGAAAGTGAAAGGAGAGCTCAGTCATGTAACGTTTAAATGGATGATAGTACCAAATCGTCACGGTATCGACATGCTCTTGGATGCATATTTAAAAGTGAGATATGAAATATTTTTACAGGGTCAGCTTTTACTGTACACTAGAAATTACATCCTGTACTATTTGTACTTGAGATGAAAATGTTTGCGGTCCAATTTAAAAATGAGGAAGGCAAGAGATAATTTGGACAAATTATGGAGGGAGTCCTTGAGCACCAACCTGAAGCACAAGGAGTGTGATTCTTCCAAGTGCTGCTTGCACAAAGAACACAAGCGCCTACCACCACCTCCAGAGCCCCCGCGGGCAGGAGCTACCGCTCAGCCCTTTGTGAAGCGCTCACCCCCTCGTGCGAGGGTCACGGCCACAGCGGCCCTGCTCAGTAGACCCAAGGCCCTAGTTTCTTCTTAATTCAGAGTCTGCACTCCATCCCCTCCACACAATTCCTTCTCATTCAAGATTCTACTCAATACACCTCAGAAAGAGTACTCTGAGTTTTAGTTTCATTATCTGTGTATTACAGTTATACTTTGTGTTATTCCTTACAACCGCACACGAGTCTACAACTATCTCAAAGAAAGTCTTTACAAAATGCTCTAGAGTCCCTTTCCATTAAAGGTCTACCTGCAATCACTAACCCCTGCCACCGCCCCCCCATCACTTCCTTGCCTGTTGCCCAACATCATCCCCTCCATAGCGCCCATTGCTTTCTGAAATTACTGATTTGCTCACTGCCTTATTTTCGGAGTCTCCCACAAGGAAGTCAGCTCCAGAAATAAAGAGCCTTTGTCTTGCTCACCACTCTCCCCCTAGAACTTAGAACGAGGCTGGGCCTCAGGAAGTTTTCACTAAATGAACATGCATGAGGCAGAGGGGATTCCCAGGGACAGCACACCTCCAAGACATCACACTCCGCCGTGACGTGTACTTACTTAACCTCACGTAGTTCACTCCTTATGAGAATTTGGAAAGGAAAGAGTAACTCCCCATATTTTTAATTGAGTAAACTGAGCTTCAGCAGTTCAGTAACTTGGCCAGTGCTGCATCAGATGATGAAGGACTGGTGTCATTCAGAGTCAGGCAGTGGAGATTATTAAGCCCACCAGAGTTTTCTTCACCACGACGGGCTGTCTGATTCCCCTCACTGTGCTGTCCATTTATTACCCCCTCATCTGATCTTCACAACAGTCTACGTCCTATCATGTCAGGTTTTCAGACCACGAAACCAGGTTCAGGGAGTCAAGGAGGTGAGTCCAAGGAAATAAAGTTGCTGTGGGACACGGGGGCTTCGGGGGCTGCGACCAGCTCCAGTTCCTCCGCAATCCCACACATGCGCAGACTGAGACAGAGATTTAAAGGAATGCACACAAGGTCACACAGCTGGATAGAGAAAAGGCTGAATTAAAAGTAGGCCAACGGAATATTAGTCAAATGAACTTTCCAGCCTATGATACTGGGCCACTGTCAAACGCCTAGAAGTTGACACTTGTTCCAGACTTTCTGAGATAGGATCAAGAGTTTATTATGAACATGAGTCATGCTAATGAAGACATACGCAGAGCGAGGGAAGAGACGCAGCTGAAAGGGGATACACGTGCCCATGGCTACGGCAGACCACGCACACTCATGGCTCCAGAACATGAGAAAAATCTAACTGCATGCATGCTGAGCTTCGATCTCAACGAAGTATAATCTTACTTATGAATATGTAGTATTATTTAATAACATTTTCCTACATATGAACAAATAGGTCATTACAAATCAGGATGAAAACTGTCAATGATTCCATAAGCTCTACATCTCTAGAGAAAAAAAACTAGTGTATTAGAAACAGGAAAGTCTTTTTTAGTGCATGTATCCATGTGCTCTTCTGCTAAACGTGAACCATTTTCTCACCGAAAGAGCATAGCATTTCAATGTATTGGCACAATATTCAGATGCCTTAAAATAATGAACATGTAAAAACTGAAGAACAATAATAAGTTCCAACAAAAATAGTAGATGCAATTTGTATTTGACTTTACTTTGTCTCTACCAATACTGGTGGACACACTCTTAAGCAGGGCATCTATTTCCCACTTAACACTGTTCAAACCCGAACGGTAAAACTTTGGTTGAGTAGCCGAAGTCAGGTCCCTACTCTGAAGTACCATAAAATTTTAATGATATGAATTTTTACATTTTCCTTCCCTCATTATATAAATAAAAAGTTGTGAGGAAAACAAAAGATAATTATGGTATCAAAAACTCCGATAATGCTAGATTTAACAGCATGCTTATGTTGCAGTCTGCTACTAAAACAATTTGCATTGGAAATGTTAAGTAGGTATTTATCTCTATCACTACAACTATAAATAGGACAGTATAAATCAGACCATTGTGACAGTTCAAGTGGAGAATTTAGGAGCAGAAGGCAGAAAGATTTTCAGCAATATATGACAAATTCAATTATTTGTTTAGGCTTAAATTTGGTAAAAAATGTAATTAAATTTTAAAAATGCAATCAAAGCAGATTTCTACATAGCACAAGAAGATGAAAGACAAGATTATTTTCATTACAGAGATTCTGACCTAAGCCCAAATAAAAAGAAAAAAGAAACACACCTTCATCATGGCGGGTGACTATGTCCTAAAAATTCTTTCATCATAGAAAAATGTGCCTCCTATAACATAACATAACTTTAACATGGGGGAAAACGAGGTCATTTTTTAAAGTAAACTGTTGTTACAAGGTAACTTTTAATTTGCGCACATACTGTAAATTGCTATGGTGAACGCACGTTGGGTCACGCAAACAACGGTAGCTGGATTCAGATGTGACCCGGCAGCCCAGGTGTTCAGGAAAAGTGCTGTTAACAGTGAGGATTGATGATCTAATCAAACTGTCACAGCCAGATCCTCGGCAGGGTGGCTGGAGGATAATATTCAGAAAGCAAGCACATGCTTAGTGTTACTTTAAATTGATGCTGACATTTTCAATTGTGAAAAGAAATTTTTTCCTAAGTAATATAGGAAACAACTCAGCTAACCTTCCGGAGGATATCAGATAATCATGGTAGGTTGTTGTGTAAAAGCTAACTTCTCAGAAATGTGAGCACATATGAAATACAAATAAGCAGCCGTTGCAGAGATTTACTATAGTAATCAACATTTTAATTACTTTCTGTTTTCTTAGATGTACAGTACTATTGCTATGAATATTCTCTCCACGTACAAACAAAGCAATATTTTTAGCCCGCTATTTGCATTTGGTGGCAAAAAATTCCCACAAGGGTACAAATAACCACGAGTCACGTGCTGATTAATCTGAGACTTCTAAAGTCACGTGTTAATTAAAGTAATTAATATGATCTTTCCTGGTAATGCTATACATTTGTCACATGGCATGCACAGAAAAACTGATTGGATAGTCAGATTTCAAACAAATGTCCAACCCTGCAATATTAAGAGTCTTTTTGAATCACTGATAATGGCGACTCAATAAAAACTGAGGGCCTAATTACTAAAACAACGGTTCCTCCCAGAAAATCGCTAGACCAGTCTACAAATGTGTGATGAATTACAAATAACTCAAGGGTGCAAAGAAGTGTTCTCCACCTAAGGGATAGGAAGCACACAGTGGAACGTGTGCGACCCGGGCTGAATGGAGTCCGCAGCACGGCCCCAGCTCCGGGCCCCCGCAGCTCCGAAGGAGCTCACACGTGCCACACCACACGGCCCAGTGCAGTCCTGCTGCTCGGTATTCTTGGCAGCGTCCTGAGCTCTGGATAGGCAGCCTTACCTCAGCAGCCAAGGACAATCAAGTGGGTTAAATTGCTTCATGTTTTCAAGACATGTTAAAGCATTCCCGTGAAAATTTTTCACTCCGTCATTCCTGACCTTTTTGAAACGGTGCCCTAGTAAGTATTAATATTGATAAAAACCACATTATCTCCGTCATTCACCACTGACACACAGACCCAAGGTAACACAACACAGCTTCCCTGGTTCTTAGAACGTAAAAATATGACAAAAGTAGAAATACTGAACTTTCTTTTCCATATGGAATCAGAAGAAGCTTTATACATTTTCTGGTAAGACTGACCCATTGCTTAAACTCTGCCCTTTAAAAATTTCTGATAAAATCTAAGAAGATGTAAAAGAAGCCCCATAAAACATTTCAGAAAATCAATTTAAAAGCTGTTAATATGTACGAGGGAAATATTTTTCTCCCCAAAAGTAAACTGTATGCATCCTTCCTTAACAAAACAAAATGAATTTTGTTGTGTGCAGTTCTATAAAAAGAGAAGTCCCATGGCCATATGCTAGATGTCTACGCAGGTCTTCTTTTATAAGGAGTCCAAGGGTTCAAGTCTCACCTTCCAGGAGTGGGCAGGCAGCCGCACATTTACAAGCCACAGGCTGATGAGGAGGAGTATTCCTATGACAGGCAAAACTGCCAGTGGGAACAACCCACGATGACCACGTGCTTACGAAAGCCTTACGATGACTCCACAAGAGCAAAGGAGCAACAAGGGCTGCCACTCACACCACTGAGCTCAAGATTTAGGTAAAGCATTGGAACACGGGGTTTGGAGGAATGTTTATGGTACTTTCACATGATTTTTGCAGGTGGGAAAATAGGGCCTCACTCTCATGTAGCTATCAGCCACTAAGAGCAAGAAAGTCTCAGTTTTATTTTTAAAAAATGTATTCTCACACCCATGCCTCATTTTTCATTACTGATTTATATATGGCATGATACCATAAGATACATTAGAATTCCTATATATTGCAAAGTAAAAACTTCTACCAGCAGTTGGCTGACAGCTAACCCTATGTCAGAACATGGACTACCATATTTATCACTAATCTTGATACGACAATTTACTACAAACCTATTAAAGCTCTCCTAGAACATCAAGAGTTTGATTAACACGTGTCCACATCAAAACCAGTGGACCGTAAAAAGATGAAATATGAGTATATTAAGTATTACTTTTTTCACCCACTGGATGATCACTATTTGATATTTCAAACACCTAGGATATTTTTCAATATTTTCTGTCAAAGTATTGTTAATGAAAGGAAAAAGGGAATGAGTAACAGAAGAACTTTAGAACTGATCTGACGCAAAGCAAATTAGAAATTTATTTGAAACCTCACATTTTCCTATTTGGCTACATAAAATAGGGGTTTATTTTAATATAAAAATGACAACCATCTCCATCTTTCAAATACACACAGTAAAGTAACTACCACACTTGTTGATGGGAGCACAAAGGGGAAGACGGGTCAAAGGTAACACGAATACCTTTAGCACCAGCTCTTAAGTTTATACAAGCAAAATAATTTAATAACTTGGAAAAGATTTACACATAGCAGTTTTCACAGTAAAAATTTAGAATTATTATAAATGTTCATTAAATAGCAATATCATGATACAGATAAACAACAGATTATAAGGGCATTAAATTATAATGTAAATCTGTATGTATAAAAATATATGCGATGATGTCTGAATTGTGCAAGACTGTTGAATCTCAGATCTGTACCTCTGAAACAAATAATGCAATATATGTTAAGAAAGAAAAAAAGAAGAAGAAGAATGTAGCAGGAGGGGAAGAATGAAGGGGGGGAAATCGGAGGGGGAGAAGAACCATGGGAGACGATGGACTCTGAAAAACAAACTGAGGGTTCTAGAGGGGAGGGGGGTGGGAGGATGGGTTAGCCTGGTGATGGGTATTGAGGAGGGCATGTTCTGCATGGAGCACTGGGTGTTATGCACAAACAATGAATCATGGAACACTATATCTAAAACTAATGATGTAATGTATGGGGATTAACATAACAATAAAAAAATTAAAAAATATATATATGCGATGATGTCTATGACATATGGAGGAAACAAAGCATGCTGCAAAACATTATGATCAGTAAGATTCTCATTTATACAAAATCCTCTATGCACAGTTCTATAAATGCACAAGAAGAGGTTACCAGTGAGAGACGTCAGCAGAGCTAACAGTAGCTGTCTTTGAGTGATGAGATCTGTGATTCTGTTTATGTTTTGTACTTATACATGCTGATTACACTTTTAACAATCACTTACCTCAAAAGTTCTTTCCAAAATAAAATGTTTTAGTTTTATTTTATTATGTTAATCACCATACATTACATCATTAGTTTTCGATGTAGTGTTCCATGATTCATTGTTTGTGCATAACACCCAGTGCTCCATGCAGAACGTGCCCTCTTTAATACCCATCACCAGGCTAACCCATCCCCCCACCCCCCTCCCCTCTAGAACCCTCAGTTTTTCTCAGAGTCCATAGTCTCTCATGGTTCATCTCCCCCTCCGATTCCCCCCCTTCATTCTTCCCTCTGCTATTTTCTTTCTTTTTTTTTTTTTTAACATAGAATATATTATTTGTTTCAGAGGTACAGGTCTGTGATTCAACAGTCTTAGTTTTTGAACAGATTCTGACACGAAATGAGAAAGAAAAAGGAAAGGGCTTTATTTTAAAGAAGAATATTTTCTTCTAGCAAGGTCATGTGCTCACATGCTATTTTGAAGTGACTGTGCACTCTGAAGACTTTGGGCATGTCTACTGCTCCTACAGAGCATTCACATACCCCTTCTGTCAATTCTGCAGCGAGGAGCACTAACTTCAGCAGTATCGAGAAGAAGTGAGAGGTGCTCCACCACTGGTATGGACTGTGTTTTCATGTGAGGCTCACAGAACGAGTCGCAGGTCACTCTCGACCATACTGCTCTCACTGACATCAAGTGCAAACCCACTAAGAGACTTACATGTGTATCTGCTATCTGTTATGACATGTCGGTCAAAATACTAAACTGCATCTTAACTACAGCTTCAACAGGTTTGAACTTATCAGTGTAATACATTCAACTACCTTTCAGGTTCAGGATATAATTGAGTACACTGAGGAAACGTAAAGTTAACAATTTAAAGATCTGACAAATGATGTGAAAGAAAATTCTATTCTATTTCAAGTTTCACTGATACCATTAAATTATCATTTTGATGGCCCACATTTAGGATGCTCTAAATATATGCACAATGTAAAACAGTCAATCTGGATTTCTACAAAAGGACATTGATGACAAAATGGAAACATAAAGGCAGTTTTGTAAAATTAATCTCATAAATACTGACCAAAGAATATTATGACAAACTAAATAGTTTTTGGCTCATGATCATTTATCATACTCAAGATAAAAACAGTTAAAAAAAAGTTGATAATTGATAATCAAGACAAAATTCATGTAACACTAACTATCATTACTATTTCAAAGTATTCCAAGTAGGAATTACTATAGGACATCACCAAAAGTATGGACTATTTATTTTCTAAGTTATTTAATCAAAGAACAAAGAAAATAAGACCTAACAAAATGTCAAAGTATCTATAGACATTTTAAATTTTTATGAAGACTCTCTGAAACATCAGTAGAATTGTGCGTGTGCGCACACACACACACACACACACATTTTGGTGTGATGAATTTGAAAATTAACAAGCTATGTTTGAGTTACAAATAATGGTCCTAGTTATTTTGTTCCTGAAATAGTAAACGGAAATACTATCTAAAAGTTTTTTGATCAGTGACAAACTTATTAACAAATGAAATCAAGACGTCTAGCAATCAATAAAAAACTATATTCGTGAAGGAAACATATACTGTGACATTCGGCTTCAATTCTATAAAGGCAACAAATTAAGTGGCTGATCAAAAATTTCAGTATGTAAAATGCTCTGAGTTGAAGAATGCTTTCAACAAGAAATGGCTTTAGGCTTCTCCCTATCACAATGACAAAAATATACATAAAAACATAAAAAATATATATTCATATTGTGCTTTTTGAACTGCTTATCTTCCTAAAGTTAAGTAATTAGGTAGGCCATAAGATGGCTAGGAAAACATAAATTGTAGGAAGCAAGAGGTTAGAAGTTCATTTCCATTAAACAAAACTCCCAGAAAGCAAGCAGAAAAGATAAAGGACCTCAACAACTGGAAAAATTGGGGGATGAGGGAAAAATCTGAAAGTAAATAACATGGGAACAATGAAAATAACACTGACATAAAACAGTGATAGAATACAGTCTAATCCCCAGACTCCTGAGCAAGGATGTACGTGAAATTAGCAGAGGAACACGAAACTACAACAGAAAGACAGTCTGGAGCATCAGGACCAAGTATTACACAAAGCAGATCGAATACAGAACTTGCTCACGAAACTGGATTAATTCTCTCTTTTGAAGAAATGTGCTTTGAGCTCAGGTTATGTCACATGAGTATTTTTATTTAAAGACTTAAAAAAGGTAGAGAAAGACTCTTATTCCTTGGACTCCCCTTAATGACAGAAAATCTTCTATTGTTACTCAAGTTATTGAAAGCCATGAGTAATCAATGAAATGAGTGACTGAAGACACACTGTGATATTCTGGACCAAAACTGAAGTGTAGTCAAAAATTAATGGCATTGGTAGACTCTGGCTAACAAACTAGAAAAGAAATCAAACACAAAGACTTCTGTCAAGAATAGAAACATGGGCGAGAGAGAACCTCAAAGTGACGTATGTGCCTACAACTAACTTGAATACGTATATTCAGCCGAAAAACTCACCAGATGCAGGTGCCCGGGGCTCTGTGTACAAAAAATCACTGGTTAACAGGCAAACACCACATATTAAAATCCAGACAACATAAAGTCTGGCGCAGAGGCTGACGCACACCATTACATGAGAACACTGTCACTGTCTCGATCTGGTCAAGTAAAAAGGAGTGTGAACCTTGTAAATGCAATTTCTAGAATCAAAGCCCAACTTATTCCTTTTAATGTTGTCTGGCTTTGCAATTTTCAACATAGCAGGTGATATCTAATATAAATGAAAGCTACGTGACTTCAGTTAGCTGCGTGTGAGTTTAA
>NC_135724.1:4260000-4385000 GCF_964656455.1 Halichoerus grypus
GAAAAAACATAAGGGAAAAATCTGTGGCAAAACTGGCTACTGAATTAATGTAGAAAGAACTGCTAAAATATTGAGTACCACAACACTCACTACAGTGACATTCATAATACTGAAGTAATTCTAATAGGTATTTTTTTTTCAGTGCTGTGATAGTAACAGATGAGCAGTAACTTCCATAAAAATGTTTCTGATGTATTGATTTATATCTAATACCAACTGCAACTTTACTTTTTAAAGCCTGCATAGAATAACAAGGAAATATTCATGATGATATGACTGATGATACCGCAAACAGCTGAATTCATCGGCCTCCAATGTGTGTTACTCGTGCAAGTTGATCTTGCCGTCAGCCCTAGTCTGAAATGCACTCCCACACCTTCCCTCCTCCTAAGTGAAGAAAACTGCATCTTTGTTCAGTTGATATACCTTTTCATTGTGTAATATTCTCAAGAAAAATCATGCTTTATATTTTATATCCCAACAAATGCTAACAAAAATGATGCCATCATCGAAAGAAACAAAGTAAGCCTATAATTTCTGTAAATAGCATCACTATAAAAGTTTTACAGCAATATGCTTCAGACTAAAAACAAACATGTCTTGTTCATTTAAACAAATACACTCAGACTTTTCTATTTTTTTTTATATTCTATTTCATGAATAAGCACCTTAAAAGGGGGGGAGGATTACGTTTCATAAATACACTAAGTTGTACCTAATCTGCCAGCAGTTACTAAGATTAAAAGTGCTGAGAAGCTATTAAGCATTATATGCAATGCTATCAAAAGATCAGCCATGAAAGAGCATAGCTTTACCAAAGAACTACGGAATCATAGTTCTTTTTCACCAAAAAAGGATGCAAGGAAATTTACAAAATTTGTGGACACAGACTTCTTCTGAATTGTCAAGATTTTGAACAACCGGATGATCTAGGGCAAGTCTCTCTGAAACTATTGTCACATCTGTGAAATGTAAGGTTCCCTTTAAAATCCAAAATTCTGTTATTGTTCTGCAATAAGCTAATTCTGCAATAAGCTACCTGGTGTTAGGACAAATTAAATATAGCAAGCCACTGACATTTGCAAGGCATATGAACTGAGACCTTTAGAAAGCCCTATAGAATATACCGTCCTTCCTAGAAGCTGGTAAATTATTTTAAAAAAATTAAGTGACCCCTTTAGTATCTTAGGGATTCTATAAATACAGTCCAAATTCCTTAATAAAGCTATGAATCCTTCCAATAAGGAAAATAAACTGTACACTCCAACTCAGAACGCCGTGAGTGTAGTGACATCAGCCTAAGTGCCCAGAACAGCGGGGGAGGATGGCGTCCACCAGGACACACATGCGAGGACGAGGACACGGCACGCCGGGCGCAGGCGGAGGCCGGGCTGGCGCCGCTCAGCAGAGCGCTCTGACCTTCCGGGTGGGGCACAGACGGCCGATGGAACCCCGGCGTCTGGGGAGGCCCCGCGAGGCAGCGCAGAGCGGTAGGACGGGCACTGCCGAAGGAAGGCATTTCCGACTGAAACTCACAACAGCCATGCCCGGCTTGCAGCACCTCCACCTCCTCGGGCAGACCGCCCAGGCCTCACCCTCAGGCCTGCTGGAGCCTCAGCAGGACTCCCAGCCGGCGCGGCTGCCGGAAGCCCCGCTGTGCGTCCGTGCAGGGACCGTCCGTGAGGGACGCGAGCTGGCCTCAGGACCCTTCCTGGGGACCTCTGCGCTCGGAAGAAACCGCTTCCCCACAACACGGAGGGTCCCTCCACTGCAACCTCACACTACACAAAGCAAAATGCTTCCTAAGATTTCCAAATCAAACTTCTCTCATAGTAAAAGTGAATTAAATAGTGATATGAATTAACAGTTCAGGCTGATATTTCAGATAAATTTTTAAAGACTAATGATTTTTGAACAAATGACACTTTAGTTCAAACGCTGATGTTTTCCGTTACTAGCACTCCCAGTAGGAGAGCCTCTCTCCGGTATTCAGGAAAGTGCTCTCCTTCACTCGGTGGAGCCCTCTTTCTCTAGCCAGACGACTAAGGACAAGTCTCCAGCTCTACCTTCACGTTCTTGCGCAGCCAGCACATGGCGGCGGGCTGAGGGGCAGGCTACTGACTGTGGGAAGTGACGGGCTTACCACAAAGTCCTGAGCGCACAAAACGGGGCCAAAAACAATGCTTGGTGAGCGCAGGCCCACTGGTGGCCCCATCTTATTTATGCATTCAACAATCTAATGAACATCTGTGGATTCACCACCAAAGCTGAGAACAAGAATGTTACATTCCAGATTTTAATTTATCCCAACCTCATATTTCCAGCTGTGAATGATTACTTTCTTAGATTTTTTTCTCATTCTTTCCTTATTTTCATCATCAGCTCCCAACAGTTGAACCCACCTGATCAAGCCGCTCTGGCTTTAAGCACTTCCTGAGCGGCCCCAGAGGCAGGGGGAAAGGAAGAGCACACTAGGCCTGGGCTGTGCCAAGACAGGAAGGCTGGGGCTTGAGCAGCAGCGGACTTAGGAGCTCTGACTCGGTGGCCTCGGAGCACGTCCGCTTCGAAGCAGAATGTCCGGAGGAATTGAAATTATGTCTGATCACTCAGGCATCAACAATATTATGAATGCTAAAGCTGTAAAAGTTCATGGCCTACTGGACAAGTAAAAGAGCTCTGCGTGTATAATGAGATCTTCTTTACTCTGATGAGGAGCCCACAGCTTCCCTGAGAGGCAGAGAAGATGCCCCATCACGGATGGGGTCATTGGGACCCTCCTCCAGGTTCAGATGGAGCAACCCTGCTTTTTTCTTTGGTTTTATAAGGCTATCTTCTACGTACTTTTTTTTTTTCTGTTTAAGCAAAAGAGATAACTCAAAAATTCACTGAAGCTTTGAAATACATTCAGAAACCATTATTACAAGTACTAATAACAAGATAATAAACACTGGAGTAATTATTTTGTTAAAATTTTTCCTCATCTTCAAAATCTGGTAATCATATAAGTAATATATTTTTTAAAAAACCAAACTATATATTTTTAAAAACTTGATATCCAGCAATAAGTCTGCCACTTCCTATTTCCTGATAATATATGGCATACCCATATTACTTAATTATAAATATGAAATGAGACAAAGACATTTTGAATGCTGTGAGAATGGAAAAGAAAATTATCAGTTGTAATTAACACGCAAAAAATTGGGGCTTAATTTCAATAAAAACTTTCATATGTATGTTCTGCTGAACCTGCTGTTTCCCATAATCATTTGCTTAATCAGGTAAGCATGGAAAAGGGGGTACAGATATTATTTAGACATTAGCAACTGAAAGCTGCTTTAATACATTTTCACCTAAAAACGAAAATTTTTTAAAAATGCTATGCATACAGATTATGATTTTTTATACTTGTACAACTATAAATTCATGCTCACTTCACCATAAGCCCTGAAAACTGAGAACAGGTGTCATGCTCAGCATCAGAGATGAGGTGGAAGGCACAGTGACTCAGAAGAATGCACCTGAGCTTGTTACACTAAGAGGCAGGACCATCTATAGGGACATAAAACTCTGTTAGTCTGTAATACCCTTTTCATAGTGTGACTATATTAGACCAACAAAGAAAAAGTCCATCTTAAGAAAGAAAAATTTCAATGAGGACTTTAGTATCTTACATCCATCCATAGTCACTGAGTGTCAATCACCCTCTGAAAAACTAACAAAGAAAGTCACCAACCATGCCCTCAAGAAATTATCTAGTGTGGAAATAGGGCATATACCACCTATTTTAAAAGGAAAACAATGTAGAATGAATTAAGTAGTACACTGACCTCTGTGGGAAGATGTGATTATAGAGAATGAAAATGTAGGGGAGGATTTACAGAGACAAAATCTGGACCTTGTTTGAAAGGACAATCCATGCTGACCCATACAGAGGACACGGAGCCATGGCTTCCAGCACCATGGTGGGTGGGAACAGCACACGCAGTATGCTCACATTGGTCATGCTACCTTGACCCAACTCCTCTATCACACTTACCATACCATACTAGGTCTAGGAAAGCATCCATAAAGCAAGAAAGAACTGGAATTACATTAGAACTCAACGGAACTGACTCTTTCTCCGAAAAGCAGATCTCTATATTGAGACCACATGCTAGAAACAACTCAAAATAAAATCAGGTTGACTCCTATAAAAGTACTAGTATTTGACAGTTTTCAACCTAAGTGTTAACATATATAATTCAATCTTAGGAGGTGCTAACATATTAGTAAGCATCAAACAAAATCATGATTCTTCTGAAAGGGAATAAAGGATTGGCTGAAATGAAAACCAGTGCTTCGGAAGAACACTAAGATTACTACGGGACCAATATGTCTCATAGGGCACATCACTGTTTGTTTTCTCCTGTCAACACTAAGGATGGGAGAGCCATAATACCAGTGGAGATGCCCTTTGTTTTAAGCTCACAACTGATTATACAAGTGACCCCAGGACCAAGAAATGGGGGGAAAGATCTTAGAGAGTAACCTATGTGAACCCTTGATTTTTCCTATGGGAGCTCCAGAGTGTAATGAAATGTAAACATCTTGTTTCTCATCTGTTAAAATGGTCGATCAAATTTGCTTTGATCCAACTTTATAAAAATTACTTCAGAAAGATTATAAGTTTCCTGAAAATTCCACAGGAAAAATTTTAATCTTGGACTTTTATAAGCAGCTACCAAGACATCATGAATATAAAGAACCTCTCACAAAAAGTCAGTACTGTATAATGAAACTGTATAAAAGTTGGTAATTAAGCATAATTGAAGGCTGCAGTGAACATATAGGCCTTTGTTCTTTTTAATTCTGGCACTGACTGGGAATTAAAGATAAGAGCTTAAGGCATATTTTAGTCAGAGTCCAGATGTATAAGCCCCAATGTTCTAAAAGTAATTTAAGTGAAATAAAAGAAGAGAATAGCCAAAAATATTCTAGATGCCTGCCAGGGAAAAACACCTATATTCTGAACATTTAACATATTTGATCATATTTGGAATCACTTATTCACTGACCTTAAAAAAGGTTAAAACAGAAGATATTCTTATATCCAAGATCTGACTGAATTACTAAACTAAAGCGTAGCAAAAAACTAAAGCACAGCAGTACAAAAGCAATTCAAACATTCACACTAAAAAAGGTATAGACAATTCACATCCCCACAGGATTCAGTTGTTGTATTTCTATATGGGAGTAAGAGGAGGCCACAGAATAAAGCAGATGTCATTGTACTAACCCATACATCTCTGGTCTAATAACTCACTGAACTAGCACTAGATGACATAATTATAACGTATGCAGTACTCTTATAGTCTTCTGGGTTTCTTTTTTTGGGAGCCAGAAGTGGGGGGATAGAAGAATTCCTAACTATACACATATCTACCCTTTATTCACCAATGTTCCATAGGAATGTGGTGAAAGACAAGGTCAATCAGAGATGGAATGAATGAAAAGGGACTCGTAAAGGACAGGGGCCTCAGGCTGAGACTGGAAACAGAAAATATCTGGACTGGGAAGCAGGAGATGGGATGCTCTAGGAGTGCACACAGCGGGGGCTCGGGGAGAACCAAAGTATCAAGAAAGGAAGAAAATGGGTTATGGAGTTGAGAAAAGAATATGTCTAACAAAATCAAATAGACAATTAAAAGCTGATTTGCAGGGTGGCTCTGCAGCATGATTCAGGTGAAGGACACTGGAGCTGGAACGAGGGAAGGGTCCCGGCAGCAAGCCAGGGACGGGAGACAGCGCTCAGCAGTACCTGTTGCTATGACGATGCTAACCCACTCGCCCACATGCTCTCCCTGGGGCCTGAACTCCACACTGACAGATGCATAATTCCGAGAGCTCTAACTTCACGTGCTTCCTCTCACGGACAGAGTCAAAGGTAACTGCCCCTTGACTCCAGGTTCTTTTCAGCCTGATTCCAACCCAGTTTCCCAGGCTCATCCTAACTCTTCCCATAATCCTTGAGTATTATATGATTTTTATTTTTAGAAGAGATCGGTGTCCATAATGTGTAGAAAGAAAGGAAAGAGCTACACAACGATGCAAAGGAAAGTTTTAGGAGAGGAAACAATCTTGCATAAGGGTTATTACGAGAGTTGCTGATAAAGGCATCTCATTTATTCACTGGCTTATTCTTGCAGTAAACATTTACTACTACAGTTACTACTGGGTTCCAAAATTCAGATGGTATTGGTGTTTAAAGATGATACAGCCTCTGCTGTCATGCCCCTCAGATTTGGGGCTGATGGGCTGCGGATCAGGGCAGAGAGCTAAAACACACATAAAGGCAAAAAAGAATTCTATTAGGTATAAGGCTCTGATGGAAAGACAGTTGGGTACTATTCCACAGAATATCTGGGAGAGGTGTTATTTTAGGATGGATGGTCTGGAAAGACCTTTTTGCAGGGCTACATTTTAAATGTAATCCGGAGTCAGAGCCTTCCCAGCAGAACACAGTCAGGGGCCCTCTGTGAGGTGTGCACAAGCCTGGCATGTTCACTTTCCATGTGCCTGGAGTGACCTTGGGCGTAGGGCTGGGGGAGAGTGGTATAAGGTGAAGAACTAAAGACCCACAGACCATGCATTGTTTAGGAAATGGTCACCAGTCAGAGTATAATACTCATGTTTTTTAAATGCCCAAGAATTAAATGCAGAGATGAATGCTCAACATGCTGGCTTAAAATTAAAAAATAAAGTTTAGAAAGAGTAGAAAACAATCTTACATTTCTGTAACAAATATATATATATCATTAACACTTAAAAATCTTCTGCTACCAATGTGAGAATTTCCTTTAAAGAAGTAAATATGGTATTTGATCAACATAACCATGATGCACCAAGAGCAGCACTCATTTCTGACCGAGCTAGAGAGGATGTCTGATATGAAAGGCAAGCAATTCCCACTTCTTTCCCTGCGGAGTACATACTAACTATGTCTGCTCAGCAAACTTGAGCAGCAAGCAGTCTTCAAAATAAATAATCTTGAGAAACAAAAAGCACCATTAGAAGTAGTACAAGGAAGTACAATAAGTTTTCACAACATAGGGCAAGGACAATTTTTACAAAGTCCCATAATAGGACTTCACGCTACTAAACACATTGCCCCAACCAAACAGCTGAAGGCGTATGTGCTCACAAATACTGACCCTACTTTACAAAAACTCCCAATGCAAAACTTCCCTTGAATTATGGAAGCACTGATTTATGTGAGGTGGTTACAACATACTGCTTACATAAAATGGGAATCTGCCCTCCCTAAGGGAAAAAAAATTATGAGACACGAAGTAACGGTAGTAAATAAAATGTGTACCATGAAGCCCACTGTCTAGAGATGGACTATAATTCTGGCACTGAGCTTCCCAGCAGTAAACATAAAGAGGAAAACTCAATTATCTATGGGATTTGCTGGTACTTAAGACCAAAATGACAAGTTGTTTCAGAAAGGCACAACCTTTCCTGGAACCAAGACCAGAAATAAACTGGCCCTGAGTCTCACAAGGAAGATCGGACATATTTTCATGAGCAGCAACCTGAGAACTAACTTAATAATAAAAATAGGAGTTTATAAGGTTTTATAAGGTTCTTAAAACATCTTTAAATGTAAGTCATTACCACAAAAACTAAGACGTCCGTTTTATCGGAGGAAGAAAACAAAAGCAAGGCAGGGAAGGAGAGGGGCTCTCTAGCCAAGCTGCTACCTAAAGGCTAGAAGTGACAACAGGTCAGGAGGGAACAGAAGGAACACGCATGCAGGACTGTCAACAATCGGACAGAGGTGCGGAATCCAGACCCTCCACGGAGCTTCTGAATCCTCAGCCAAAGGAGGAGCAGGGCCGCCACAGCTTCGTGGACACTGTGGAGCCTGACAAAAAGGCACGAGCCTGAGAAGAGCGATTTCCATCCCCTTGGGGATGAGCCATGAGAATTATCTCTAACTAGGTCCAAATACCTCCCCAAAAAGTAAGTTGGAAACTTCAAACAACTATGAGGATCTGAGAACCCGACCTTCTAGACCACTGACGCCTTTGTTAACTTCCACCAAAATTCATCAAGTCAAAGTTAGAAAATACCCATTTCAGTAAGAAACCATTTGGCATGAAGCAATCATAGAACATCTAAATTACCCATTTAATTGAGAAATACTTCCCAGACACTGACAAGATATCTTTCGTGGAAAATATATACTTATCTCTGTATGTACCTTAATAAACTGTCAGTTTAAGTCAGTAAAATATAAAAGGAAATTTTCTAAAAATAATAAATAACCTTGGGTTTAGATGAACTGATGTGACTTCTATCTATCTTTCCACATAGAAGTGATTACTTAGCAGGGCTATATGTCTGTTCAATCCTACTTGTGCACAATAAAACCATGGTAAATGATCACAGGATACTAATTCTACACTGGATACTGTCTGCAGATGGAGAAATGGGAAAAGACAGAAGAAAGAGAGTTCTGAGCTCATGCAATACTAGAACATCAAAATATGACAACATCCCACTCATTAAAGTAAGTGAGCCGAGATGGAAAGAAGACATGTTTTCCTCCATCTGGGCTCAAGAGAGTTATATCTGGTATAAATATATATATTTTTAAAGCAGAGAAGAGCCCCTAAACACTTTATTTTTCCTAAAGAAAGAAAGAAAAAAATCTGCCAGCCACTAGAGTAAGAGAAGAAATGAAAGGGAGACCAATACACAGTGGGTGAATAATGGTGAGAGCGAGCCTGAGGCCAGCAGACAGAAATGACCTGAGAGGTTTTACAAAAACACTCCACAGAAATCACATGATGCTCATAAACACAGAGTAAAGGATCTCAATGCATCCATGAGAATACGCTACCCATTTCAGTGGTAGAACAGAAAACAGTGTTTACCCTACAGAAATTCACAAGGAATAAACACTGAAGAAGATGATGATCCTTTTTGTTTTGTTTTGTTTTTTAAGTAGGCTCCATTCCAGTGCCCAGAGTGGAGTCCAACCTGGGGCTTGAACTCAGGACCCTGAGATAAAGACCTGAGCTGAGGATGAGAGTCGGAGGCTTAACCCACTGAACCACTCAGGCGCCCTGATGATGACCCTTTAATAAAGAAAATGCATGCAATTATGACAACTTAGCCAAAGGAACTTATTTCTTTCAAATGGACAATCAAGTGACAATACAGGAGTTAATCTCATACTCTTCTGGTAGGAAAAATGTGAAACTGTTTAAATAAATGTCATTCAGAGTTTTTATAAAACGTATTATTCTCTCATTTAAAAGTACCCTAAGTTTTGGGGGCGCCTGGGTGGCTCAGTAGATTAAGCTGCTGCCTTCAGCTCAGGTCAAGATCCCAGGGTCCTGGGATCAAGCCTGGCATCTGGCTTCCTGCTCAGCTCAGCAGGGAGTCTTTCCCCTCTCCCTCTGCTCCTCCCCCTTGCTCATGCTCTCTCTGGTTCACTCTCTCTCAGATAAATAAAATCCTCAATAAATAAATAAAAGTAACCTAAGTTTCTAATAACCCAAACTACTGCACACGCACATCTATACGCTTTCTCTAGGAATGTCTGGGTTTGGGATACTTTCATGTTTCAAGGAAAAGGGTGATGTTTCCATCTAAACTGAAAAGAACAGTGATGCTTTCATATCTAACATATAAACATTTCTGAGAAAAGAGAGAAAGGAAAGGAGACAAGGATGACCCCAAAGTCCTACAGGATGTCCTGTGTGGTCCCAGAGGCTCAGAGCAAAGGAGAAGCAGGTATGAGAGCTGCCAGGACTTCTACCCACAGTTAGTCCTGGTGACACCTGGACATAGAAACACGTGGGGGGAGACTTGACTTATCAGTAAGACCAAAGGTACCATGAAAAGGGAGACGGCTAACCACAAGTCCCAAGCATCTAGCTCAAGCGGATACAGCCAGCATCCATTAAAATCTGAAGGAGGCCTGGGGAAAACCCTCTCAACCTGAACAACAGCACTGATCAGCCCTCCCCCAGGGCCTAAACACCCCATGTGGACAATAATGCACTGTCTGAGCCTTATAACCTGAGCAGATGCCTCCAAAATTGCTTCACTGAAGAAATACTTTCATTCATTAATAACTTGAAAAAACAGGTACATTTCGGTGGATCATGAAATTATTTAGCTCTTAGACTCTCTGATGTATGGATCCAATTTAAAATCTCTACTGGTATAAGTGGTTGGGGGGCAGAAGAGCCTTCCTGAGAGGCTGCCAGGGCAGCTAACTTCCACTGGCGCCTGGACACCACAAACTCAGATTCCCAGGGAGCCCCTTCCCCTCCTATTTACAGTCGCTCAAAGCCCAGCTGATGTCGAAGCGCTAAACCAGGCATGCCATCCCTTTCTATTATAACATGCGCCTGGCTTCCACATGAGATAAACTTATTATGGCCGTTTCAGTTGTGGTAATTGTGCATAGGCTCGTTTTCTAGATTACTATTAGCGAACCCAAAGAGTCATAAAGATACTTTGGCTTACTATATTACAAACAGAATTACTTACCTAAAATAGGAAATACTTTAGAATGAACTTGCAAATTAATTGGAGTTTATTATTTTGGAATGTAAATCGAATGTGCCTATATTTAGTTCTTTATATTTAAGTGTACAAGACTTCAGAAATACAGTGGTGTATTTGCTACCTTAAAATAAGTTCATGCAAATTTAGGGACAAAAAGAAAAACTTGTTCTTACACAAGCCATCACTTCAGGTGTTCATGAAGTCAAAACATATATATTTGAAATTATCTAGATTTCTGTTGCTAATGACAGTCATGCTGACAAAATTTACTGGTTCATCAAACTATAGTGCAAGTACATGAATTTACTTGTAATAAATTATCATTTTTGCATTTATCAGTCAAAGCACAAGGCCTAAATACTTGCAAACAAAATGCATTATTAATTAAATTGTCACAGCCTATTTGGCTAACTTCTATTACTATTTGCTATAATATGCAATGCATAAGAGGGGAGAATCAAATTTAAAACATAAAAAAGTAAGCTGATTATTTTGCCCTGGAAAAATTAAAATATAGCAAGCTTGCAAAATTATAGCCAAGGCATTAATGTTTTAAATAGGTAAGAAAAAAATGTTTAACTTAATTTAGAGAACAGTTATGCCCAAAGTGACGGTTCAACATGCTGATAAAGAGTTTCTTTGTTTCCTAAAATCATTAAAAGGCATCAATTCCCTTTCCAAGGCAGGGAGGAAGGTGGAATGGGAGCCCTTTGACACTAACTATGCTAGACTTTGCTACTTGAATGCGACTCTCCCCAGCTCCATGGGTCTACTGGGAAAGGATGCTGCCACGGGGTCCAGACCTTCTGAGTATTTCTGTGCAGTGAGACAAGTGTCCTAAACGAGAAGTGTTCTGAAACACAGAGGTCTTAATAGAAGCAACAATTCAATGGAGGATGTCCAGCTGAGAGGAACTTAACAGCCTGGACTACGAGGGAGTCAGGACCCAGGAGACAGGGTGTGCCTTCCCACTTGAGGTTCCTTTCCCAATTTTAGAACCAAAACCGTCTCAATGCCAGAGAAAAAGCTTACCACGCCTCAAAGGGAAGAAAGACATGCGATCTTTCTCTTGCCTCTGTGTAGCCTCCCTGAAGGTGTTGGGGGCTGAAATGAACGGAAACAAGCAAGTGTTCCTGGAGTATACAGAAAAGGTATGGAAACCAAACAGTGCGTCTGGGATCTTCAATCTCCTGTCATAATATACGGGAGGTGCCCACTGTATTTAAGTGCTTGGAGGATAAAAATATGTATATGGTGATGGAGTTCTCATTAGTATAAAGTGATATGAACACTTATTTAACCTTTATGAATTTCTAAATAAAAAGTAAAATGACACATCTGAGTTACAGTAGGGAGATATTTTCTTTTTGCTAATCATCTGATCTAGACTGTTTTCATTCAAAATTCATTTGGGGTACAAAATCCCTAAGTAACTGTATGTAAAGATTCTCAGTGTGAGATAATCAGTAGAAGGAAGGACAATGGGATTAGAGTCTGAAAAATAACAATTCTAACATTCATTAATTATAAGACACTGAATGAATTATTGCATATTCCTGAATCTCAACCCTTAGATCTAAAAACCTGGAATAATAATGCACTGCTAATAACATCACAGAGTGATTAACTGAGATAATGCATGTAAAAGCAACAAAAACAGAGTACATACAAATGTTTTGTTTCCACTTCCTTATACACTCATGAAACGTAACTGCGACAAGTCCCAAAACATAATGTAAGTAATACAGAATTTGTTGAATTTCAAGAATTATGCATTCAGGATATGCTCAACACATACAGTTTGGCTCAAATTAAATACAATGCCACAAAGAGAAGTACCAGAAATCAAAAGATAAAGCGCAGGCATACGTGACACTCCATATTTTGACACAGCAGCCATGGCCAAACTAAAACACTGAAGAGAACAATATGCCTTCAGTAGAAGTCAAGTCAAATTGCTTGTAAACACAGAAAATATTGCTAAGAGCATTTTACATTTTTTAAAAAAGCAATTAAACATTTACAAATAAGGAAGAGGTCCTAGGAGGTCCTAGGCTGCAGACTCGTAGAACAAACTGCATCATTACTGACATCTTAAAAAAGTATTAAAAACCAAAAGTTTCTGGGAGTGTCTAGAGAGTTTCAGATACCATCATAGAGGATTGGGAGGAAATATACTATATCTTTGAAGGAAGGATAGAGGAATTTTCACTAGCTCTGAGTGAGCTATACATCTTAGAGATTCAAAAATTTTAGAAGTAGCCATACTCACTTGATAGCTGACATTGCTATATTTCTGCTCACCTAATATAATTAAGTCTATGTGATGAAGCTAATTATGATACAGTAGCAGGAAAAAAGAAAGCCTGGCAGTTGATGACATAATAATTGTAGTGTTATTTTTCATGACATGGCAACTAGAGTATTATTTTGGGGATGACACAAGATGTATTTCTTTTTTAGTATCAGCAATGTTTAATTCTACAGTAAGAATTCAAAAATACTATTTTAAAACCTCAAAATAAAAATGCAGGAAAAAATAGATAAAAGTTTACTTTTATATAATTATTTTAGTTCATTCAAACACATGTGCAGAGGTCAATCCCCTCCTAAATAAACTTTTCTACTGTTTCAAGGTTATTCCACAATTTCACAAATTCAAAGTCCCTCAAATCTTTTCAAATAGTTTTAGATCCAAATTTCTAAAATTAAAATGACATTAAATTTTTGTGAGAGAATGGTATGAAATATCACATTCAACAACAGAGTACCACAAATGCAAAACATGATGAACTGACCTGATAAAAATTCTAGAAGTCACATCATTAAGCAAAGCCTAAAATGCAAATATAAACGTATTTGTTAAATTTTTTAAAATGAGCAAAAATTACCTTTCTTTTGGGGTGCCAACTCCATGTTTGCCTAGTAGATGCGTATTTAAGTGCTTCTTCATTACAAAAGCAACCCTAAAAAAAGAAGTAACAGTAATTAAAGAACTAAAACATGACTCTCTGCTAAAAATATGTCCACAAAGTACTTAAAAACAGGCAATTATATACAGACGTAATATGAAAATGCACATTAGAGCGGCATTCCTGGTAAACAAGAACCTTGCCTACAGATCAAACGTACTGTGATACCTGAAAACTGGAAGAAATAACTGTATATAAACTAACTGGTTCATTTTCTTACTCGAGTGTGTGAACAGGAGCAGAAATGGTGACTGTAGCTCAGTCACTGCCTTCCCTGTCTTAAGAGAGACAAAGCGATGCCTCGACATAACCTTCACTGCCCCCTAGTTGATCCCATACTTCAATCAGGGAAGGAGTTTGAGAAAATGTCATTTTATGAAATATTTAAGGAACCATAAAAGAGAAAATAAATAGCCTCCATGAAGCTTCCTTGAAAACATGGTAATAATTTGAAAAGAGGTTTTTAAAAATGATATGTGTTTACTGTGTCTGTGGCACATGCAAAAAAAAAATGTACTTAAGTGCCAAGAAGATATCAATAACTAAAACAAACAAAAAGTATTACCTGACACGCTATCTTATTTTATACACAAATCAGCTTACTTAATTCAATTCTGAGGACATGAATATGAAATGGACAGGAATCGGCAGCCAGTCCATGGAACACCAGTCTCCTTCTGACCACAGTACAACATCAATTTAATTACATAGTATGATTATTTAAGCAATTTAGGTCACATTCAGAAGCATCAGACTAAAGTGGCTCTTGATAAGAAAAAAAAAATTTAATGTTATAACTTTCAGTGTAAAAGGGCTTGCAAACATTTTTGTTAATTATGTATTACAGCTGTCCTTCATAAAGTTAATTACCAATGGCTGAAAGGCAACAGAATCTATTTGCATATGTACATGAAAGGCATGACATATGCAAAAGTATGGTTTTAATTAGCATTCTACGATATGAAGGGCTACAAATCAAACTGGCATGTTATCAGATTCTTAACATTAAACACTGAATTCATCTGGACACGTTTGCACAAACGGGCATCGTAAGGCTGCAAAGTATTATGGCCTATGGAAGAGACATGCCAAACGCTACGACTGAAACAATTTCTAAAAAGGTGAATGCCTCTTTTTTCTTTTGTTTTTTTCATGTCTGGTCTATTTTGGTTCTTTTCCTATAATATTAGGGAACCTCAGTTTCGAGGCTAAAATAATATATTTATATTTTTTAAATGACTGTGACTTCATTATTCAAATAATGTATTTGTATACGCTGAAAATGGCATCATTCATTCTTTTTTATATATTAGGTAATAACTACGGACAATACACGCTTGACACTATAAATAACTGAGCACACTATCAATCATTAAAATGGAAAAATAATGATTACGTGTAAAGAATCAAACTGTGATGATATTAAAGGCTTAGCAAAAAAACAGTACAAGATATTCTATATTTGTTTCTGCTTGATTTGGACAAAATAACATTTTTCATTTCCTTAAAAAAAGAATGCAGTAATAACAGTCCATTTAAGTCATAACTTCCCTACTGTCCTCTATTTTCTTATAATTAAAAAAACATAAAGCTAATAGCAAAGTGCAAAGGTTAAGAACCCAAAGTTGCAAAGCACAGCTTATTTACACGACCAAGTATAATTTAAGAGATGTGGGCTTAGAACCACAATGCAGTTCCTAAAAGAAAAAACTTCTATTAATTAAAATGTGTAAGCTTTAAGAATTGAAACAAAAAATAATACACTGCACAGGGGAACAAACTAAACTACACAGAGAGGGAAAGCTTCTACCTAATATAATCCTTAAATTACCTGCTGACTGTCTATAGACTATTGGGAGGAATAACAATTCTTTATTATTATGGGGAAAATTTATAATACTAAAATACAGCTCAATTATACTTAAATGCAAAATGTTCATTCATCTAAAATCTGACTTAAAGTAAGTATAAAGGCTTCAAATCTGGTTACATAAGTACGAGGAGCATCAAAGTCTCAATGTCACGCTCAATTAAAAGCATGACTAAAATCATCTTACCAGCCTATCTGAACATAATATTGCCAGCAATTAGTGATTACTGAATGTAGTCTACCTCTCACTGCCATCATCTTAGTATTGCTTTAATATTTTTAACATAATAATTGCTTTGGAAACTTTATAATCTATACATCACCAGAAATAAGACAAAAATAGTCCCAAATTTGACAAGCTACACAATCGAAACGCCTTGCTCCTGATGAATATTTATGCCTGTGTACATTCATTGTGTTTCTGCACATTTACTGGCCACTCACTATGTGTGTCACTAACGTGTAAAATCAGACAGAGCTGCGCCTTCATGGGGCGTTCACTCTGTAACGTGCAGCGTCTCGGCAGGATGAAGCAGCACCACGCCCGCCCCGGCCCTGCAAGGACACCGCTGGTCACACGGGCACGCACCAAGACCAGCACCTGGACACACTGCAGAGCACAGTGACAAAACCAGAGTGCCTGCCTCAGAAAACGTGAAAACTAGTGAGGGAAACAGGTAAGAACAAAAAGTAAAACATACAGCATCTTAAATCATGTGATAAGTAGTAGGAGAAAAAAGAAAAAAAAAAAAGAGACAAAACAAGAAGGAAGATCTGAAGTGTCAGGACAGAATCAAAATTTTACACCGGACGGCTCTGGAACACGGTCTGTGAGTGAAGGGGGCAAGGGGCTGGGCCGGGGACGGCGCAGGGGACGGAGCAGGCCACAGAAGGCAGGGCAGCCAGGACAGCTGGGGGTGAGCCCATGAGCGGGGCCTGCTCTCAGAGGCAGAGGTGGTGGAAGGTTAGGGAGGACAGGGCAGGGCGGGGGGGGAGTGCTGGTGCGAGCAACAACCTCGGGGCTGGTCCCCCGGTGAGCCCAGGCACTGAGGCCCAGGGTCTGACTCCCTGCCGTGCGACTCACAGCAGCCAGAGGGACCAGACTGGGGCGGGGGGAGGGGGGGGGGCGACTCTGACAGAGGTCCCCAACAAGAGGCCAACCTCTGGTCTTGCTGTCAAGGGCGAGATCCATGCTAGAACATACTCTCTGAGGCTCTCCATCTGCAAATGCCTGACAATCTGAAGGAACACCTTGAAATCATAAAAAATAGTGTTTTTAAATATGATTGATTTCCAAGTATCTATAATTGCCTAAAATAGCGTCACTTAAAATTGTTTTTGGTGTCAAAAGAGCAGAGTAATAACATTTACATCCTAGCTATAGATTTCTACTTTTCAGGACAAACATTTCATATTTTAACTTCTAATTTTAAACTAATTGCTCCTACATGATCTATCGATCTAATCAGAACCTCCTCCTTTAGTCCCTTAGGTTTTATCACTGCAGAATTATTTCCACTTGAGAGTCATGAGAGATTATCTGACGGATCTCCCTAAGTAAATAAGAGACAGTGCCGCGATTACAGGGAAGGAGATGTGGAAAGCAACAGAAACCAAGAACCACAGCACACCAGCATTCCCTAACGCACACGTTCAAGTCAGGCGTTCAGTGCAGGGGCCAAAAGTCAGGTTTGCACAGGCTGTTTCTCCGGAACTCAAGCAAAGAGCAGTATGTTTCTTGAGTTTTTGCTATGTTGTTATTTCTGTGGCCCTCATCTCTCTAAGAAGGGCAAATGTTCCTCAAAGACCGGCCTGTAGGATAGAATATCCAGCTACTTGCAAATGTCTGATGATCAAGTCAGTGTAGGCCATACGGGTCACAGGAGAGAGAACTTCAGTTGCTTGTAAGCGGTTACAAGCCAAACACAACAACACAGTAAGTTAACAAGAATCTGTAAGACACGCTAATTCAGGACTATGAGGCGAGCACATGTACTTACTCGTTAGGTCTTCCGGAGGGATCCAGAGCCCTCCACCCAGTTCTCCCACTGGTCCCCTCCACACCCAGGCCACACTTCCCAAACTGCTTGTCGGAACACGGGCTTCACCCAGAGGAACGCTGAGTGAGCCAAACAGTAACATAACTGACAGTTTTCAGTCACTGCTGAAGAAGCAGAAAACTTACAAAGCAAACCCCACAAGCACAGACACCTGGCATCAGAGCGCATGGCGGCGGACCCCACAAACGCCGGTGAGTGAGCTCTGCACGCTGAGGTGAGCAGAGCACGGCCACCTCGCTCGCAGCAGCCCCCAGGCAAGTACAGCGAGCACAGGGGGCAGGCGGTGGAAAGGTGGCCGTGGCCCCGTGGCCCGCTACGCCTGGACTAACTTTGAGAACACTGAGTACCTCCTCTGAGTTGCGAGCCCCTGGGTGGAAAGGGCAGGGAAGCAGTGCTTCACGGGAATTTTATAAGAACTGAAGAAACACTGGAAACACAACACAGCATGAGGAGCAGGTAAGGACAGATGAATGAATAATAGCTAACATTCATCATGCTACTGATACATAGATGTGATTCTCTATGCACGTGTGTACGTGTGTGAATATACATGTAAATGTACATATCGTGCCAGGGATCTAGTTACAGCCAGGAAAAAAAAAAAGTTTAAGGATGTCAACTACAAAAGCCTCCGCTCCATTGGACCAGTTAACACCTTAATCAACACACATAACAGCTTTAAGAAGATTTCAGTTGACGTACATAAGATGACCTCAAAGCTCAAGATGCAGAGATCTGACAAATCCACCACTTCAAACAAAAACACCTACCTACCTGAAAGCCAGCAGCCTGAGATGTAAGCAAGCACTCACGCTGACTCATTTACATTGTATTTCTATCTATTTATATCAATCTCCAAGAAGGGCAGGAGGAGGAGGGCGGCAGAAACAAAGCACTCTAAAACTAAATGCAGCAGCAAGCAAGCAAAGACATAATGAATGGTCACACACTTCCAAATGGCCACAAACCCAAGGCCTGGTTTGTTCCTCCTTTACAGTGTGACTTTGAGCCGTAAGTCTCTGGATTAAAAACAATAATTTTAACTAACTAGGAGAAAGAAAGAAAGGCTTGAATGAGTAAAAATTCTAAACTTTAGTATTTCTTTAAAGGAAACTCACATTTGGTATTTTCCAAGCATTTATACACATATTCTAAACGCTAGAGTCCCCTAAGAAAGGAAAGCTACATGTAATACCGCATCCCCGCACCCCTTGCTCCTTCTCCAGGACTTCACTGGTGTTCTGAGTCCCCAAGGCCCACCATGGACCCCCCAATCCTGTCCCCTCCTTCTGCACTGCACCCCTCACAAAAGGCCCTCACTCTCCTAAAAGGTGAACAACTCAGGTTTCCTATCAATCCTTGCAGGTGCCACCAAAGATGCAGCACACACCACAGAGGCCCAGCTCACAGGTGGTGGGCAGCGTTAGCCCCTCAGCACTGCCACTGAGACCTGACTCGACCTAAAGTGCTTGCTGTCAATCGCCGGCCTAGCATGAATTCATCGTGTAAGCTCAGACGTGTTATTTAACGAAGTGCCTTCGGTTTCCTTGTGTATCAAATGGGGTGGTAGTAACTGTTCCTACCTAATAAGGGTGTGATGAGGATAACATGATTATTGTTTGCACAGTAGAGAGCGTAGTGACTCACACATTCTTAACATTATATAAATCTTTACCACTTTTAGCTCTTACCCACCCTAGGCTCAAAGGTTCAAGACATAAACACCACCCCCAACATTTTACCTCTGGAATCGGGCGCCAAGTTAGCAGGAAGGGGAACTGCCTGCCACACTCTAAGTCTGCTTAGGAACGCCATGTTCCTAAGAACTACAGCACAATTCAAAGGGATTCGATTCAAACACTAATTAAAAGGTTCACGTTTTAATACTGTCAGTAAGCACTGGGGACCCAAAAGCAAACAGCACTCAGGCCTAAGCAAAGAACAGACAGGAGAGCAGCGAACAACGATCAAGAGCGTTAGAGGCCATCACCAAGATGGCAAGCAGAGGCCGCAGACAGCAGGAGCCTCTCCAAGGTTCCAGGGAGGCCTGGGAGCAGAACGGTTAAACTGGTTAATGGCTGCAGATTCCAGGCCCATGAAACAGGACATGCAGTGGGGAGTGAAATAACACAGAAAGGTCAAGAAAGACTGCTAGAGAATTAGGTACAAGTCTGAGATAACAAAGAAAAAAAACAGCAGAGTTCTAAATCATGAAGGGTCTTACAAGTCATGCCAAAAACTTTACATTTTATCCAGATTCTCAATATTTGCCAAATACCCTACAGATGACTGCTTTGCAGGATGTTAATAGGGATATTACCAAAAGGGAAGGGATGGAGGGCAGGGCTGAAGTCAGACTGGGGCAACACTGGGTTAGAAGAGTGAGAGCCCACAGGCTTCCCAGTGGGAAGCAGTTCCTGAGCACCCGAGTCCCAAGAGAGGGAGGGGAGATGTGCACAGCTCTCTCTCTCAACTTCGTGGACCACTAAATATTTGTCACAAAAACCAATGTCCATCCACATCTTCGGGACACATATAGAAAATGCTGCTCTGGAGTCTGGGGAACGCTGAAACGGAGACAGGAACGTGCCCAGGCGTACACTTTCTAAGGCACGGGCTCCGCCGTGGGCAGTGGGACCAGACCCTAACTCCACCACTGACAGTGTGGGTGATCCTGCTCCTCTCTTTTTGAATCACACTGATCCTCTCCTTCCCGATGTGTAGTGTGGGGATAATAATACCTCAGAAAGTTGTAAAAACGAGATAACAAAGACGCATTATTTAGTACTGGGCCCATCCCACAGCTATCATTCAGCGGCCGGGAACTAGCACATACAGAACACCAAGCAACAGATGAGGGCCTGGGTGGACTAAGAGGAACAAAACACAGTCTCCATATTCATGGGGTTTAAAATCCAGGTGGTGGAAACAGGTATTTAAAGAGGTCATGTCCGCATGATCAGGAAGAAACAAGACATATATTATTTTAAAATAGGGCTGATGGTGCACTAAAACTTCTCAGTACCACAAATGGGAATTGGAAAAGTTCCCCCCTTGCTCTAAAATCAACAGTAGTGATCAACCAAAGTCATCTAATTTGCAGTGAGCACAAAATCGGTGTAAGCTAAGCAACTTAATTTTCATCACTGTACATATTTATAAGCAACATTCTACGAACGCGGTAAACCCTGCACAGCTGACAAAAAAGTACACACAGGATATTAAATAATGATTCTCCAAAGAACGATCACAGTCCATTTCCCCACACAGGTTCTGGATATACAACAATATATTATCAATAATGTGATTTGACATCTGGAGCAAATGTCACTTGTCATTAAAAATATATATGGAAATTTTTGCCATTTTGCTTAATATGTCTTTTTTATGATTAATAAGGTATTACCATTCTGAAAGTGACTGTAAATGAAGACTACTTTTATACTATAGTTTTACATGTTAATTTCAGTTTTTAATGGGACAGTATAAAAGATAGATGACTTATAGATTTTCATATTGCCGTTAAGTGTGTACTTCTCCTAATGATTCCACATCACAGGAGCAATGGCCCCTTAAAGACGTCCACATCCTAATCTCCAAAATCTGTTAGGATACAAAGCAAAGGGGAATAAAGGTGGCAAATGAAATTAAGGTTGCTAATCAGCTGACTTCTACATCGGAAAATTATCCTGGATCAATGTAAACACAAGTGTCCTTGAAAGTGGAAGAGGAAGACAGAAGAAAGGAGTTGGAGAAGGAGATGTAACTATGAAAGCAGGGCCAGAGAGAGGCTATGTTGCTGGCTCTGCTGCTGGCCCTGAACATGGACGAAATGGGCCATTAGCCATGGAATGCAGGTGGATTCTATTAGCTGACACTCAACCATCTTCTTCCCGAACAACCTTCTCCCAATGGCTTGAGTGTTCATAAATGAATCTTACCTATCTCGATTATTATGAGGGTTGCAAAATGATAATGTTCTAATTCTATCATTCCTCCTACATTTATCAGAATGACATTCTTCTACAAAGAACTTCACCACTTACCCGTCTGTCTCATGCTCTCTCCCTTGTTCCCTTTCAATAATTTTAAATGGACTCTTGGATTTTCATGTTTATGTCATGTTTCATAATCAATTAGCATAATTATGCCTAATAATTCTCAAACTGTCCCCAAATTGGCCAATGGAGACCCTTTAAAGCTGTCTACTATGTCCTTTTGACATCATTCCTCAGTGTTTGAGCATTTCCTTATTTTCTAGCAGAAGATGTTCTAAGCTCACCAGGCCCCTTCCCTGCTGCAGAGCTGGGAATCAGCCCTAGTTTCTTACAGTAGGAGTGGTATTTACACAGCAAGATCCAGGGGCTAACTATGATGGCTGCTATTGGGATGTCACAGAATCAAAGCCCTTTCGGTGCACAAAGCTAGGAAATAAATGAATAAACACACAAACTAATAAAGATGGTGTGCATATTTCCTGGTGACGAGGGAGGGAAACATAAACAGAGGATCGCAACTCTTGGTAATGAGTATTCATTACAATAATTGATTGTATCTATCCATTATGCTGTAATACTATATAATAGGTTTCCAAGTGGCATACAAATATGTTCTTGTATTAAAAAAACACATTTTATATATAAAAGCAAAGTTTCCTATTCAAACAATTCTTTTTGTGCATCCTCAAAGCACACATGTACTGTTCACTACTACTTTCTTAAGTCTCTAACAGCATGCTTCTTTGCACAGGTTCTAAACCATCCCTGAACACTCCCTGCTTCTCACTACCGTCAACTCTTCTTCCTCTTACCTTCAAAGGGTGACATTTTCATTCTTATTTCAAAGCTGTAATTCATTTCCTGGGTGTCATGCATAACCTCTTTGTGGATGACTCTAAAATACGTATCTGCACCCATGGCCTTTCCTGGGGCATTTTTTCTTCTCTGAACTGACAACACCTTAAAATATGTCTGACCCTCAGTCATGATCTTCCCTCACAATGGTGTCTCCAAATTTCCCTAATTCTAACACCTGTACCACCTTCCCAATTCAATAATCGCATCCTCAGGTTCATAAATCATCAGCTGATTCTTCACAATTGTTCCCTATCAAGACATTGCATACTTCTCTTTCACTAGTATAATTACACTAGAGCAAACCATTTTATCGGAATGCTAGGGCGTAAAGGTGCTCTCCATTACAATTCACCCCATATACCACCATCACATAATCTTCCCATAAATAGGTTCATACTGCACCTCAGCTCATAAACATTTTATGATTCCTTACTGAACTGAATATAGCACCAAGCCTTAAACAAGCAAATATTTGTTTTCAATAGTCATCTGAACCAGTTATCCCGATTTCTGGAATATACCCTAGAGAAAACATCTGAAAAAAAGGCAAAAAAGCTGCACTCCAACTAAAAAATAAAAATATCCTAAATGCTCAGGAGCAATGGCATGATTATATGAGAATATTATGCATCAATAAAAAGTACAGAAAATTTCTCAAGGCATATTAGATTTAAAAAGACAAAAACATTACTTACAATGTAATCCCGTCCTCTGACATATAAACATACAAGCGTACACGTAAAGCAAATACAAGTCAAAATCACTTAACGTGAGACTTACTTTTAGATTATTTATATTCTTTGCTTTTCTACAACTGGTAAAATTTTTAAAAGTAAAAACTAGCATGCTGCTTTACACTTTACACAGCACACGTGTGTCTCCTCAACGCACTCAGCTGTGACTGAACGAGGAGCAGCACATCCACCGCTGGCCTGACCTGAACTAGGAGGGCCTGGTACTCCAAGAACGGAGGCACCTGCGACTTTTACAAGAAAATGTAAAAATTTTTTACAAAGAAGCTGAAGATGCAAATGCAAGAGTCACATGTCCTGACCTTGCTACAGAGCTCTTTCCGCCGTCGTGCCCCTCCTGCCTCATGAAAGAGTCCACCTCATGGGAGACAAGAAAACAGAAAAAGGGAATGCTACAGAAACCAGAGTATTCACAATTAAAATCAACAGTGTATTAAATGCCAATCTAAATGAATAGGACTCTTGACAAACTAATGAGTGAAAAATCAAGTAGCTGATGTAGGACAGAGGTTTTAGTTCCTGTTTTTTTTTAATTCACTGTGATTCAGAAACTACTCATAATATTTAAAAAGAAAATATTTATCCTATGATGAAGATACAAACTAAAAATTAATGACCTGTAAAACAGGTCAGATAAAAATAAATACAATGTGGGGCGCCTGGGTGGCTCAGTGGGTTAAGCATCTGCCTTTGGCTCAGGTCATGGTCCCAGGGTCCTGGGATGGAGTCCTGCATCAGGCTCCCTACTCAGTGGGGAGCCTGCTTCTTTCTCTCCTTCTGCCACTCCCCCTGCTTGTGCTCTCTCTCTCTCTCTCTCTCTCTGTCAAATAAATAAATAAAATCTTTTAAATAAATAAATAAATAAATAAATACAATGCAATTGGTTAACAAGAATCATTATGCTTAGAAATAAACATAAAGATGCTGAGCATTATTAAAAACAATGGCCAATGGGGATAGAGTGCATTGGCTTTATTATGAACAAAATCAAGCTAAAATAGATATTTTACTTTCAAAGCGTCAGAAATCAAGATCATGCTATGGTTGTTGTTAAAATGTAAAATACGCTGCACAAAATAAAACAACATCCAAATGAAGTAATACAGCTTTATTCACATAACATATGAAATGACTTGTGTTATATATCTTCCTAAACATATTTGTAAACAGGTTCCTATTTATATTGTTTTAAACATGACTTCACAGAGGAATATTTTCCATCCACTTCTCTAGCCTATTTATTAGCACATTACCTTAGATGAACACAGAAAAAACCCTGAAGTTTCTCAAAGGAATTTAACTCTGTCCAAAACTTTATGTGGCAAATAGAGAAAAAAATTTACAATTATATGAGATTTGTTTACTCCAAAATTCAAACGTTAATGGGTGTTAAATAACACTTGAAAATTTCTCAAACTTTTTTACCAAGTCATTCATTGCTAGGCCAAACCAATTATGTCCTTCATGGTTTCTCAAGTATCTTACCACAGCAAATGCCCTTTTGGTTGTAATCATCACACAGAACCCAAAACGTCCATATTTGAAATGTACCCTTGTAATTGTACATAAATCAACTTCCTTCAAAAACAAATGATCGACATGCCCAAATTTAAAATTACTGAGAATCCTTTAATACTCAAAAATTATAATGACTGGGGCGCCTAGGTGGCGCAGCCATTTAAGGCTATGGGATCCAGCCCTGAGTCTGGTTCCACGCTCAGTGTGGAGTCTGCTTCAGATTTTTTCTCCCTCTCCCCCCCACCCCTCCCCACTCACACTCTCTTTCTTAAATAAATGCAAATCTTTAAAAAAAATTATAATTATTTTCCTGAAGAAACAAAACTTACAAAATTTTTATTTATTCACAAAACGCAGAAACTCTAAGTGTCACATGTCTCCTGAAAGTAAGCATTCTGTGTGCAAAAAAGCAGCAGTGAGCTCTTAGTTATAATACAACCCTAGCTACAGCAATCAGAAATATTCCTCCAAGAAACTGCAAGGTAGTCCCCCACACAAACTCACACCTGTGCACACATGGCCTTTCCTACATTCTACAAGGGAGGAAGGGGAGACATCCAGGGAGTCAGCACTCCTCCTTCTCAAGGGTTAATTGCACTGTCACTTAATAAGGGGTCCTATAAGAATGTAACTATTACTATTGTCAGAATTATAAATATTACACATTTCCAAAGACCTTAATTATAGATTCCCAATATTAACCACATTCTCTTTTAATAAATTTTTTAAGATTTTACTTATTTATGTGTCAGGGAGAGAAAGCAAGAGTGAGCACAAGCAGGTGGAGCAGCAGAGGGAGAAGCAGGCTCCCAGCTGAGCAAGGAGCCTGATGCAGAACTTGATCCCAGGACCCGGAGATCATGACCTGAGCTGAAGGCAGACACTTGAGGAACTGAGCCACCCAGGCATCCCAACCACATTCTTAATAGTAATAAAAGCCATCTACCTATTAGGGTGTTTTTGTTTTATTTGTAGGGAGGGAAATTACCAAGCTCTGTTCTGAGTGCTTTATGTATATACAACTTATTTAACCTAACTGTTTAACAACCCATCTGACAGATGAAAACCTGAGGTGCATGTACTGTAAGTCGACTCCCCTAAGACTGCACCACCAGTGAATGGCAGTCAGCATCGGACCCAGGCTGTCTGATCAGAGCCCACGCACTGCACCTGGGCACTGAATTGCGTGCTTCTCTCTGTCTTATAAATTATAATTCATATATTATTCCTTTTTCATGTGCCTGCTGCATTATTTTTTTCCTAAAAAGTCAGTTGCCAAAATAAGTAAGGAAATCAAAAATGAACTGTATTTTGTTTCTAAGTTTATGAAACAACACAGGGAGTATCATAGAAAAAAAATGCTGAAATTGAGAGTTAAAACCCTGGGTCTAATCTAGGCTCTGCAATGAAGAGTGACGTGAGCCCTGGCTCAGTTAATAACAGTGATAGGCAGGACCAAATGACATTACCGACATTTACATTATTTAAAAGACTACAATGAATTTAGTAAACAACTGTATTATTGATAAGTTATAGAATGAGGATTGCCATAACCAATGAAATGATAACTAGAAGGGAATCAAAACAAACAATGTTAGATGGGTTCAGGATGGTTATAGGGAGGGAGGGAAGGAAGGAGGCTGAGACAAGATGACACTGATCACAAGCCACATTTACTGAAAACTTTCCCAAATATTTTAACACAGAACCCTTTGTCTGGAGCTACAGCAACTCTTCTGAAGGTGGCAAAAAAAACAGTAACCCTCTGTTACTGTTAGGTATTATCGTACGAATGGAAAGTGTTAATATGGTCAACAGAAATTAAAGTACATACAGCACACTGGGGGGAAGTGCAGAGCAAGGCGTGGGATGCACAGGTCCTGGGGCTAAGTCCAGCCGTGGCCTGACATAGGAGGGCACCATGTCAGCCCTGGTGCTGAAGACTATGTGACAGGAGTATGGCCAGGGCTGACGGGAATGCTGGGAGCCCAGGGAGCCCTCAGCAACTGTCTGTTGACTTTAGGGCAATGATAAAAATTAGGATTCCTCCCCAGAACAGGAGGAAGAGGACAACCCAGCACATGCACTAGGCTTTGCCCTGGTTAACAAGGCTCTGAGTCCCAGCCCCATCTTTCCAGGATATGAAGACACTCCTCACAGGGCTATACGGGCATTAAAAATTACACACTAACATAATTTACCATTTTGTTGACAAAAACACTGTATGTCAAGTAGAGCAGTAACTGTTTACCTGGATTTTTCAGATACATAGTATTACCAACCTCAATTTCCAAATAAGAAAATTGGGGTATAATGGAATTAAACCTAGCAATGGTTAGAGGAAAACCTATCTATATATGGTATATAGAGAAGCCTATACTAAAGTGCCTAGATATTGCAAGAAACGCACTAAAGTCTCAATAAATGATTGCTATTAATAAATTAAGAGTCTCTTCCCTACCTAAGCATATAATTCTGGTATTGTCCTTATTGATTAAATGTGCAGAAGCTAAAATACATGAGTATGTTTATGTCAAGGAATAAAACACCAATCAATAAATCCCCCAAAAAAGGATTTCCACTTTTATGTGTAATTTGTCTTCAAATTTCTTCCATGGTATTTTATGTAAATCTGTAACACGATAACATGAAATGCAGTGGACGTCAGTGGCAGACTGGAGACCAGCCCCTCGTTTCAATCGTGTCTGCAAGGGATGAATGGCCAAGCCCACGGGAACCAAAAGACAGCTGACTCAAAGTTCCATCTGAGATCTCCTATTTCCTAAGACATACTCTTTGGTAATTTCCAGTAGAGAACTTGCCAGTATATAGTGCTGAGCTATCCAACACCATTATTTCCAAGACTTAGTAAAGGCACTTCTGATTTCATGGTAATGTGGGGGTAGAGGGGTGCTTTTTAATTTATTGCTTTAAAAATATTATTTGGTAAACAAGAATATTGAACTTGAATTTGTGTGAAAATTAATTGAAACTGTCCGTGCACATTCAATATGTATACAGAAACCAACACATACTGGGCTATTTATAAGTAAGAGCCCAAAGCTGAGATTTTAAAATGATACAATCTACTTTTGAACTAATTTGGCATGAACACACCATTATGAGATAGATACGTACAGACAAGGGGTAATTTGTATCTTGTATCAAGGTTTACATATAGTTAAGATAAATATCTTTTGTGGAACACAATTATGCAAAAAATTAGACCACAATAGAAGGCATTTAATAATAAAATTTTATAGAACAGAATTTAATCTTTATTTAATGATTCAGGAGGCATATCAAAAACATGCAGTGCTTCAGGGAGATAATCATCATCATCAATTATGACTGCATTGGGGAGATACAGAAGTGTCAATTAATAAGAGTTCTGGCTGAATTACTTCCCTATAACAATTTATAATAAACTGAGTGAACCAACTGAACTAAGAAAACACTCAAGAAGTTTTTATAATAATAATAAAGTCAGGATTATTTTCTTTCCCTTTTTAAATTCCCTTATCACCTAAAATAAGGTGTGTCAGCAAAGTTATTTAAGTTATAGACAGCAAAGAGGAATGCGAATTAGAATGAATATCCCAACGACAAAAACAGGTTGTCTATCCTATTCAGGAAACAGGTGAGCATGTTATTGGCCGTAGACTGGATTGTGTAGCACGTCAGGCAGAAGCAGCACATTCTTTCTGTCTTTGGTTAGAAATTAAATGCAAATGAAGACGATGTGTACAAGTGCAAGACTGGCAAGGGGAACAATGCCAAACCACATTCCCTAGAATGCCATTCCTGGGATGTACCCAGTTAGGAAAGGCCAAAAGAGAGATTCTGGTATGATATATGGAAGTCAGAGGTGAAGAAATGCTCATACGTATTGTAATCTAGTGCCTGGATCATCTGTCATAAAGCAACAGCAAACACTACTCTACGAGACCTGGCGGTCCTCCATCAGCTTCTCTGACTGTTGGACCAACTGGGTAAGTTTGAGCAATTGAGGAAGAGAGCAGCTTTTGCATAAACCCATGCTTCTCTTCAATATCAGACACTATGAAAACACTGATGGGATTCAGTCTATCCTCATCAGCCCCAGTTCATGTTCATGGGTTCCCTTACTCAATACTCCCCACTTTGCATCCTTCTTACTTCTCAACTTCCTGCCCTATAGATAGATTTCAAGTTCCAACACCAAATGCAATGAAACACCTTACAGAGACTGGTTGAAACTGATCCCACGGTTGTGTAAGACCAAAGCCCTGTAACAAATCACTTAACTTTGTTCATACAACCACATATACACACATGTACATACATGGAAACATACACACAGATATGTATGTGTGTGTGTGTACATATATATCACTGGTTCTAAATGGCTGGTTGATTCAGAATTTACAAAATGGAGTGACAGGGATTGACCCTTCCCACCTGAAACCACAAAAAATAATAAATTTTAAGACATGGAACATCAGGCAAAGAAAGTGATCTGAGAGAGACAGTTCTCAGACAGAACAAGGTGGGGAAATGCAGCTGGAGATGAGCAGACCTATGATGAGCAACTCATCAGATGAGTAGAGACAAAATGAGATGACATGGAGACAAGGTAGCTGGAATTCACAGGAGAGAATAACAGAGAGGAGAGACCTACATACACAGTAAAAAAAAACAAGATCAGCAGAGGGAGTGTAGGGAGTATGTAATTAATTATTGATCAAGTGGCATGTCTGAAGAAACTTCACAATGGTGTCGTCAAAAATAGACAGAAAACATTAGAAGAAACAGTGGTCATCAGCGCTCATACAGGGCCAGCCTTGAGAACCTGATGACTCATGCATGGGGCATACAAAAAGGCCCACCTCAGCAACAGAGAGTAATTAGCCATAGACTAAGCACTATCCCAATTCTGCTCAAAAGTGATGCATAAATCAAAAAAAAAAAAGAAAAAAAAGTGATGCATAAAATATCAAACTTTTTCCAAATGAATTAACTACATTCCAGAACAAAGCTCAAGAATATTTACTAACATACAAAATAAATAGTAGCAACAATATAAAATTTACAATGTCCAGGAAAAAATGAAAAATTGCCAGTCTTATAAGAAGTAGGAAAATAGGATCAATAATAAGGACAAAACTTAATCAACTAAAACCAACACAGAACAGACAAGATATTAAAATTAGCACACAAGGATATCAAAATACTCACTATGATACATGCCAAATGAGCAAAAAGGTAAGTAGAAAGATGGAAGACATAAAAAAGACCCAAAGCAAACATTTAGAGATAAAAACTAGACTAGAAGAGATAAATTCAGATAAATTTAGATGAAATCAATGATAGATTTGACACACAAAATAGTAAGCCTGAAAAAATCAAAATTAAAAAAATTAAAATAATAGCACAGAAAGAAAATTTGTAAAACTGAAAACAGAATTAGTTGTCAATTTCAAGTATTATAACTGGAATGCCCAAAATACAGTGTAGAAGGAGAAGAATAACTGAAAAGTGGGCAAAAATTTCCAAAATTTGAGGAAAATTATAAACCCACAGACACAAAAAGCTCAGTAAACTATAATTAAAGCAAATATAAAGAAAACCAATGATGAAGAAAAAAATCTTAAATGTAGACAGAAAAAAAAGAGACACATGTCCACAGGAATAAAAATAAGAATGATGGCAGATTTATAGACAAAATACAAGTGAGGAACAAAGACCAAAAGAAATGGTAATTATCTTCACCTTATACCTTTCACTATTTATAAAAATTATCTCAAAATGGATTGCAGGCCTAAACATAAAACCTAAGACTGTAACTCTTCTAGAAGAAAACATAAGAGGAAATTTTTGTGATCTTGAGCTAGACAAAGACTTCTTGGTTACTACAACAAAAAAGGACCCATAAATGAACAAACAATATAAATTTAACAATATCAACATATAAAAAATTCTCTTCTAAAGAAAATAAAGCCACAGAGTAGCAGAAAATACCTGCATAACATATATTTGATAAAGGACTTACAGTTAGAAAATATTAAAAAAAAAAAACCCTCCAACCTAAAAACGAGGAGGAAAAAAATTTAAAGGGTAAAAGATTTCAATAGTTTCTTCACCAAAGAAAAAATGTGGATGACAGAAAAGCTCACTAGAAGATGCTCCACATCATCAAAGAAATGCAAACTAGAACCAAAATGAGATACCTCCACTTAGCTAAAAGGAATGGCTAAAACTAACAAATTGACAATACCAAATGTTGGGCCAATACGTACAACAACAGGAACTGTAAATCACTCCTGATGAGAATATAAGCTGGTCCTATACTCTGGACAACATACACCTATAATAACCTCAAGCCATTCCAGTCATAGGCATTTACCCAAGAGAAATCAAAGGCTTTTCCATACAAAAACTTGTATATAAATGGTCCTAACAGCATAATTTTAAGTATCCAGAAACTGGACATAAATCAGATGCCTATCAAAAGGGAAATGGATAAATAATTAGATAAAGAAAAATGTAATTCTACTCAGCAACAGAAAGAGATTAACCATCAATACATAAAGCAACACTGAAGAAATATGAAAACAGCTCTGCTAATGAAGGGACTGGACAACAGAGATGAAAAACTACCATTCCATTCACACAGAGTTGTAGAAAATGCAAGCTGAGCAACAGTGGCAGGAAGCCCACTGCAGGCTGCTAGGGGTGGGAGGGAGGGGCAAGAATTAAGGGTTACAAAGGAAAACAGGAAACTTTTCAGCAGTAATGGAAATGTCCATTATCTTCTTTGAGGTGCTAGTTTCATGGAAATATACACATGTTTATCTTCCCAAAACTTATCAAATTGCACATTTTAAATGTCTTAAATCTTTTGTCCTTTAGGTCAAATTAAAGATGACATTTTAAAAGAAGTGAATTTCGTAAGGTATATTCATGAACAACTCAGGAAACATTAGCATTTCAGCTATTATGTACTCCTTTGGGATTAAGAACCATATTTTTTACTGTTAGTCCCTTCTCCTTCCCCCTTTCATTGCCTTTATGGTTCTCTGACTTGGAAAAACTTGGGAGTTTTTGAGTCACAGAGAACAAGGCAACAACAGGTGTGGCGTGCAAGAACCAACCACTTTTGAGCAGAATTGGGATAGTGCTTAGTCTATGGCTAATTACTCTCTGTTGCTAGCTCACTTACACCTGAGATGCTGCCAGGACGCACAGCAAACATCCTACTGCAGGAACAACGGAGAGAACCTCAGCAATCACTAAGAAAAGCCTGAGGTTTAGGAACTGCAGCAAAAACTTAAAAAAAAAAAAAAAAAAACACACTGTAAGCAAGCAGCTTCTATGGTACTTCAGGAACAAGAACTGTCTCCTATTATAATAAAGGAGAATAATTCAAAATAAAGAGGAGAAATTTGAAGTTTGGCAAAGAAGGTATATACAACAAAAGAATAGACAGAACGATTTGATGAAAACATGGTTTTTGGATTTCCTATTTTATTTAGTATCATTTATACACTGGTGTATGATTTGTATACAGCATGATTTGTAAAGGTATATATCTGCAAATGTATGATGTGCAAACAGTTTAAAAATAACACAATTAACAAGAATGTCATGAGTTCAAGAAATGAATGTGAATTTCATAAAATCTTAAAATCACAATCATGAAAAGCACTCAGCTGCTTCCTGAAGTTACAAATAATATCAGTGGCAACCAACCTGAACAGTAGATGATGGGAAAGTGTAAGATGTAAGTTTATAGGCTTGATATGTTACAGTCTACATTACATTAAAGGGGGAGAACATGTATTCGTGGGGGACATAAAACATGTCAATACTATTAGCAAGCTCTTCCATTTAAGCACTACTCAAAAACTTCTTTATACAATGTAAATTTTATATCTTGTAATATCAAAACAATCAATTAATAATTTCCAAGAAAATCCTATGTACAAAAAACTGCTAAAGGGTATTGGAAAAGGCCAAAATAAGCTAAATACTCATGATCTAAATGAAGGAAAAAATATATAACCACTTCACACAAGTAAAAAAAAAGATTTTTTTCAAGTTCTAAAGAAATAGCACAAAATGTAAATGTTTTTATCACCCCATTGAACCTAACAACTTTACAGTAAATAATTTATAATGCTTGGTAATTATATTAATAATGCCCCAATATTAAATTAAGTTGATATATAACCTATTAAAATACAAAAATTGAAAAGGTCAACATACTACTCTAATAAATGTCAACTAAAATAAAGAGAAAATAATTTAAGGGGCGCCTGGGTCGCTCAGTTGGTTAAGCGTCTGCCTTCGGCTCAGGTCATGATCTCGGGGTCCTGGGATCGAGCCATGTGTTGGGCTTCCTGCTGGGCAGGGAGCCTGCTTCTCCCTCAGCGCCTCCCCCAGCTCATGCACACATACTCGCTCTCTCTCAAATAAATAAATAAAATCTTTTTAAAAAGACAGAGAGAGAGAAAATCATTTAAAATAATTCCTATGTCAACAGAAATAATTGGGTAGTAATGTACTGAAAGGCCTCATGAAGTTTTTGGAAGCTTCCATCTACACATACAATCACCATGTGATCTGACGGGCTGGGTGGATGCCAGGGAGAGACCTGAGAAGGTGCTACCACACCTCAGCTCTGGCTAACCTGAAAGAAACCTTTGCATAAGCAAAAGGGTGAGTTAAGGTCAGAGCTAATAATTAGCTGCTGGTGCACTGAAAACATTCCACAATGGAAGAGGGCCCCTTGACAAACGCTGGGAGAATTATTGATAAAAGGCATTTAAGGAAACCTCTGTCTGACCATCAAGGTTACTCAGCAATCACTTCAGTGGCCATACATGACAAAGAGTACATATGTTAAGAATTAGTTTAGCAGAGTCACGGAACAATCAGCAACAAAAATAAACAACAACAACAAAAAAACCCTGAGGAGGGGGGATCTGATTTCTAGAGTGGTCCCATTACATCATTTAAAATGTCTAGTTACCAACCAACACATACACAAACATTGAGACATGCAAAGTAACAGAAAAATATTGCCTACACAAAGGGAAAAACACAGTCAACAAAAAATATTTCTAAGAAATCCCACATGATGGAGTTACTAAACAAAGAGTTAATCAACCAATATAAATATATACAATGAAAGGGGGGACTGGGTGGCTCAGTCGGTTAAACATCCAACTCTTGATTTCAGCTCAGGTCATGATCTCAGTGTCATGAGATCAAACCCCACAGCAGGCTCTGCACCCAGCATGGAGTCTGCTTCAGATTCCGCCCCCCCACTCATGCTCTCTCTCTCTCTCCCCCTCTCAAATAATAAATAAATCTTAAAATATATATATATTATATATATAATGAAAAAAAGTAAAATATATGTACAAACTAAAGGGAAGAGGATTATGACTCATCAAAAACATAATATCAAAAAAGAGAGGAATATTAAATATATTACATATATATAAATTATATAGTTAAAAAAATAAAGTAACTGAATGAAAGATTCACTACAGGGGCTCAAGAGCAGATATGAACTAGAGAAGATCACAATCAGTGAACATGGAGAAGGTGAACACAAAGAAGAGGAGGAAGAGAAGGAGGAACAGAAGAAGAAGGGAGAGGGGGAAGGGAGGAGGAAGGAAGACAAAAAGCCCCCAAGAACAACAGGGCACCATCAAGTGTACCAAAATATTCATGGTGGGATTGCTAAAAGAAAGAGCAAGAAAGGAACAGGAAAAAAATTCAAGGAATAAATGGCTAGAAACTTTACCAATTACCAGTCTGCACATCCAAGAACCTCAACAAACACCAAGTAGGATTAATTCAAAGAGACCCATACCTAGATACAACAGAGCCAAACTGTCAAAAGCCAAACAGAAGAAAAGAATCCAGAAAACAGTAACAGAAAGGCTATTCTTCCAGTTCAAGGTATGCTCAGTAAGATTATCGGCAGACTTCACATCGGAAACTATGCAATTCAGAAGGCAGTGGGATAACATATTCAAAGTACAGGAAAAACAATAAATGTCAACAAAGAATTCTAGATCAGCAAAAACATTTAATAAAAAAAGAAGAAAATAAAGACATATCCAGATTAACAAAAGCAAAAAAATTGACCATTAGCAGAACTGTACCACAATACTAAAGGTACTCCCTCAGGCGGAAATTAAAGAACAGTAGACAAAAATTCAATTCCATATGAAGAGATGAGGAGCACTGGTAAAGATAACTACAAAGATAAATAAGACAGTATACATATATCTTCTGTTTGTAATTCTTTTTTTCTCTTTAACTGCATAAAGCAATAATTTTAAATCTGTACTTATGAACACACAAGTATAAAAATGTAATTTGTATGAAAATAACAACACAAAGTAGGGAGAAGGAAACAAAGCTGTAGAGCAGCAAAGCATTAGTACAGTATTAAAATTAAGTCTGTAGTCATCAAAACTAGAGCGTTACAAGTTGAAAAAAATTTTTTTAAGATTTTATTTATTTGACAGAGAGAGACACAGCGAGAGAGGGAACGCAAGCAGGGGGAGTGGGAGAGGGAGAAGCAGGCTTCCCGCTGAGCAGGGAGCCCGATGTGGGGCTCAATCCCAGGATCCTGGGATCATGACCTGAGCCGAAGGCAGATGCTAATGACAGCCACCCAGGCACCCCATAAGTTGAAATATTGTCATCCCCAGGGTAATAATTACATATGTAATATATATACTACATAATAATTAATATAACTAATTATAACATGAGATAATTAATACAGTCATAGTTAACATATATATGTGCTTATGTGTAAATACAATAAGTGTGTACACATTCATATGTATTACATGTATGTATGAACTAAAAGCGATTTTCAAAAGTAAACAACAAAATATGTAACACATAAAGTAAAGCAGTAATGGTGAAACCGAAGAACAAAAATGAAACAAGGACATGTAGAAATCAAACGGCACAATGGCAGATGTAAGTTATATCGTACAGGTAATCACATGATATATGAGTGGGCTATGCTCCAATCAAAAGGCAGAGACTGAGAAAATGCATTTTCAAAACATGATCCAGCTATAGCCTCTCAAAACAGACAAACATTAAGTTCAAAGATTCAAATGTGCCGAAAGCAGGACAGAGAAAATACGCCATGCGCTCATTCACCTCAAGAGCTTGCAATGACTACACTACTTGTCAGACAGAATGAAGTCTAACACACAGATTGTTACCAGAGGTCAGAAAAGGGTGTTTTATGCTACAAAGGTTGATCCATCAGCAAGATAGGATTCTTATAAACATATATGTCTCTAACTACAGAGCCCCGAACTACATCAAGTGAAAACTGACAGAATTGAAGGTGAAGAAGAAAAATTCAAAAATATGAGTTGAGGACATTACATACCATTTTCAATAATGAAAACAACTAGGTAGAGGATAAAAATAGGAAAGAGAAAATTCAAAAAAAAATTTTAATTAACCAGAACTAACAAACGTCCGTACAACATGTCACATAAAAACAGTCTCAAGTGTAGACGGAATACTCTCCAGGAGTGGCCATATGTTAGGACATAAAACAAGGTTCAATACATTTGCCAGGAGCAAAATCAAACATAGAATACTTTTATTTCCTTTAACCATATGTAACGAAACTAGAAATCTATAAAAAAAGGAAATCTGGGCAATTAACAAATATGTGGAAATTAAATAACATACTCAAGAAAATAATGGATCCTTAGAATAAATCACAAAATAAACTTGAAAACACTTTGAGATGAATGGAAACAAAAATAGAACATACCAAAAATTATGGGAACCAGCTAAGGCAGTAGGGAGAGAAAAATTTATAGCTGTAAACATCTGTATTTAAAAAGAAGAAAGTCTCGGGGCGCCTGGGTGGCTCAGTCGTTAAGCGTCTGCCTTCGGCTCAGGTCATGATCCCAGGGTCCTGGGATCGAGCCCCACATCAGGCTCCCTGCTCCGCAGGAGGCCTGCTTCTCTCCCTCTCCCACTCACCCTGCTTGTGTTCCCTCTCTCGCTGTGTCTCTCTCTGTCAAATAAATAAATAAAATCTTAATAAATAAATAAATAAATAAATAAATAAATAAAAAGAAGAAAGTCTCAAATCAACAATCTAACTATTCATCTTAAGAAACTAAAAAAAAAAAAAAAAAGAGCAAACAAAACCAACCCAATACAAGCAGATGAAAGAAAATAAAAACCAAAGCATAAATAATGAAATAGAAAAATAGCCAAAAATCAACAAAATCAAAAGTTAGTTCTTTGAAAAGATCATCAAAACTGATAATCTATTAGTTTCAACAATCAAGGGGGGAAGGGAGAGAAAGGTTCAAATGATTAGGTTAGGAATGAAAAGGGGTACATTACTACTGATCTTACAGAGGGAAAGGGAATAAAAAGAAATACCATGAACAACTGTGTGCCATCAAATTGGACGCACTAGCTGAAATAGACAAACACCTAGAAAGAACAAACAAGTGACATTGGGAAGAAGAAATTAAGTAATCTGGATAGACCCATTATAAGTAAAGAAACTGAATTACTTACCAAAAAGTTTTGAACAAGGAAAGCTCATGTTTGGATGGCTTCACCAGTGAATTCTACCAAACATTTAAAAAGAATTAAAACCAATCCTTTACAACTCCTCCAAAAAATAGAAAAGGAATTCACTCAAACACCACCCAACAGAATCTGTGAGGCCAGTATGACCCTGATACAAAAACAAGATGAAGACATAATCCTCTATGAACATGGAAGAATTACTTTCAACAAAATACTAACAAACTGAAAACCAGCAACGTGTGGGAATTAAGTATGCTTACCAAAAGGGATTTATCAAAGAATGCAAGTTTGGCTAAACATACAGAAATCAATAAATATAATATATGCTATTAATAGAATAAATGACAAAACCACATGACCCCAGGGCTGGGATATCTGGCTATGCCGGAAACAAGAAAATGCTCAGAGAATGACAGAGACACATGGAAAGAACCCAGAAGACAACACCAACAGCTTGGTTCTGCTGACCAGTATGGAACAATGTGAGCACCATGTTAGGTACAGAAATGATTCCTACTTTAAAAAAAAAAAAAAAAAAAAAAATCCATGTGTGTACAGGGACACAAACAAAAACAAACATAAATTTAAAAACTTCTTCCAACAAATGTAGGAGCAATACACATATTACAAAATAACATGAAAGTACTCTTCAAAGGTTAAACTGTTGTCTTTCTTCTCTCAAACATAGATTTGACTACATATTAACAATATTTTACTTTACTTGATGAATTTTGGCCTCTGTTTTGCCTCAGAAAATTGCAAAAGAGAGGTGACAGAATTTCATACTCAAGTCATTTGTAGAGATGGCAATAAGAGGCCTTATTCTAGTTCCTTATTTTCATACTAATTGAGTTTTCTTTCCCTACAGTACTTAAGGAAAAAAGACTGGTTTTTATTATTTGGACTTTTAATCCCCAAATAAGTATTAAGACTGGGCTTACTGTGGTCGACTTTCAACCACAACAATACGCTGAAATGTTCTTGGAGCCACTTATGATTACAACTTCACTACGCTTGACTTTTAAGTGAAAATTAATCCTAAAAGAATAGTTCTGCAACATGCAGGACAGCACCTCAAACAATACATCTGTGAAACCATCCGGACATCCCGGCTTCATTTCTTCTATTTCTCTCCCTGCAGTTGGACATTCTTCCCGGGGTATGGCAAGGATAGCAGGACGTCCACCAGGAAGGTATTGCAGTTAGTTTTTGTCATCATTTACAAAGTAAACACCCCTTAATACTAACAACATAGACCGTGAGCAAAGATGGCACTGTTATCTTAAAAAATTGGAGCAGATTCCTGGAATGACACAGGCCATAGTCAACAAGGATCGCTAAAGTAGTGCTTTCTGGTTGAGAAGCAGAGAGGGAAGTGTAGGGAGGTAAGATCAGGGAAGGGAAACTGAGGTAAGGGACGGCCAGACAGCCCTGAGAGGCAGGAGAGACGTGCACGCGTGGAGCCCGGATATGCTTATGGCGACGTATGATATTCTGCGAAGTAAAATTGACTGAGATGGAAGCTATTCTGCATGGTACAGCGGCGATGGCTAGCAAATGAGAGTTCTGTGGGCTGCCTGCTAGTCCCCTGCCTCATCTGCCACCCCTAATGACAGCAGCCACCTGCTGTTTTACTGTCACAGCTGGAGCGAGTTCACACGCCTCGGTGCTGAGCTCTGCCCATGAGCACCAAGCTCTCTCCTCGCCTCATTACTTTGATGAACTTTTTATGGCCAGCACCCACGAAGACCTCATCTAGGACTCTGCGACACAGGCCGGCTTCAGGGAGCACTTGCAGTTACACGAGCTGATAATACCCGGTGACACCCGAGCCGTCTGTGTCCCTCAGCTCGCGCCGGAGCGACTGGACAGTACTTTGACGCTACGGGCCCACAACAGGTAAAAGCGCCAGGAAATTCTCACGCTTCACAATGTCTTTACTCCTCAGTGCAATGTAAAGATCACAACATACTGCCACAAGGAAGGTTTCTAATGGTACATGTTACTATAGAAAACCTAATGTAGTGCTTATGATTACTGCCATGAAATTAAAAGCTTTTCATTTTCTATAGATTGAAAGCCATAGGGACAAATTTTGTTCTTTTGCCTTTAAAGTAAAAAGGGATAAAAACTGAAATGGCATCATTCCAATTTTAGTATATGTGCTGCCGAAGCGAGCACCTGAAATGGCATCAAAACCTTCTTTGTATTGATATAAACTATTTTAAGCAAAAAAAAAAAAAAAAAAAAAAAAAAAAATCATTAGCTGTTTTTAATGTTTTTTTAATAAATAAAATGAAATAATGATACATCAGCTGATTTCGCACTAAATCTGCCATGTATAATTTTGATGGTAAGGAGGATATGTTCGAATAACGATGTCTTAAATACCAAAAGACTTTACAAGCTTTTTCTGATAATTGCTGGCCAAACATACACAGAAATCACCAAAGAGTTGACTGTTTATAGAGGGGAGACCTTTGAGATGATTTTAAAATTTTAGCAACATTAAAAAAAGTGACCAGCTCTCAAAATTTACTGTGTGAAAATTATTGAAAATCATCTCTGTAATTTATAAACACTGACTCATGTCTCACAGTAACAGTTTAACCTAGAAAAAGAAACTCTTTACAGCATTTAAATATTTCAACATATCCCCATGTACACACACATGCACACTGGTAATATTTTGAAAATATTCAAACATCACCAAGTAAGATTTAATTTTCTAGTGCCTAAAAACCAGAATATGTATTTCTTCAGTGGCATCCCTGCTGGCAAACTTGACAAACTGCGCAATGTTAGCAGCCATTAAGTATCACTTAAACTTATTTAAAATTCTCCCTACAAATATATGTGTGTATATAAATAGAGAAGTGATTTCTTTTAGGTTACTTTCTCCTCAAAGCAGATATGTATTCTACTTTTCTCAGTCCCACTATGAAATTCCCATTCATTGTTAATATTCAAAATACTGATATTTTACTTAAAAGATAAGATAGCGTGAATTTAAGTAATACTCCAAAGCATGAACATTGTTCTGAACTTTGGGTCGCCAAGTAAGTACTAAACTCAGTGCTTGTTATGTACCCTGTAATGCCAAATAGTAACAAAGGTGCTGATTTCCACTATGTAAGTTAACAAGCCAGATGTTTTTACATAGAAAACAAAACTTTCTTAGAAACATTTTTGAACAGCTTACCTAAATACATAAAATTTTTAAAAGTTATTAGTAAAAAAGAATGTGTCATTAATTTAACAAATTGGCAAAAACTAATCTCCATATCATTTCACTTTTAAGTCAACCAGGTAATTTTTTAAAATAAGGATAATCAAAAAATTACCATGAGAAGAGACGCTTCCATTTTAAGTGCATTTACAACTGATTATGAGTTCGATGACATAATACACACATGCCAGGTATATAAGGCAGAATCATTTGTTTTTAATTCTATTAAGCCTAGATACTTTTCTTCAGCAATCTAATAAAATGCCAAACTTACAGTTTGTGGAACCTTACTTTAAAAATAAAACAGTACTCACTGGTTGTACTTAATGACATTTAACCTATTATCAGTCAAGTAAATATGAAAAAATAATTTACCCAATTTCACACGCTCCTTTTTTCAGGCAAATAGTCTTCGAATATTCTTTGAACTGATTCTGTGTAAAGAATACTATGAAATTCCCTTCAGTAAATGTGTGGATGCTAGGTGCCTTTAATGAAATCATGGTGGTGGTTTCTGTTTCAGTGGGTGAGTATTCAATTGCTAATGCTGTCTCTCTATGCAAAAAGAAGTAAAAAAAGAATCAACTATATTACTAAGTGAATGAAAAGAAACTTGAGAAATGGATGCGAGCAAGAAATAGGTCAAATACTTCAGTTGCAGTGATACACCAACTTATGAACACACACAGGAAACCTAGGCTGCTCACATAAGATAGAGTGAGCAAAACTCCAGCCATCCACTAAGCAGGATCCCGAGCAAAGAGACTGAGCTAGGAGGCGTGGTTATCATCCAAGGTGACACAGAACCACAGACTAGTTTCCTGAACCAGAAAAAACTGACACCCATCTACTCTAAATGCTTACTTATACATAACTGATATTCCTCAAAACTCGCTGTTTTGGGGTTTTTTTCAAAGGAACTGATGGAGAAAGTGTGTTGAAGTAACTATTACAAAAACAAGTTCTATTACTAAAAACAGTCAAGAAGAAGAATACAGTTTTAAGCAAAGCAGAAAGTCTGTGAGCCACAATATCAAATAATTATGTTTGCAAAGAATACCAGAATAGGAAAGATGTTATATTTTATTTTTTTAAAGATTTTATTTATTTGACAGAGAGATGTTATATTTTAATAGCACTTAAATCTTACAGTGTTTCCTATATCCTGCATTAGATCTGATGTTGACGATTATCCTGTGAGATCAACAGTAATTTTTTTTACTGGCTAAGAAGAAATTAGCAATTTTGAGTTCCTTCTGTCCAAATGAGACAAATTTCCATATAATAGTTTATTTTCCATAACACCATTAAAATAACTTATAAGTGTCCAAAAAGACATAATTAGTCATATAATCCTAGACAAGTTTTTCTCATTCACTTCCTAGGTGTCTATTTATGATTCTCCAAAGGTGTTACAGACTGAATATGTGTGTTCCCCCAAAATTCACACGTTGAAATCTAACCTTCATGGTATCAGGACCTGGGGTGGTTGAGAGGTAACTGGGTCATGAGGATGTAGCCCTCATGAATGGGATCAGTGCCCTTATAAAACAAAATAACCCAGCCCATAGAACTGCCTCACCCCTTATGCCAGAAGAATAAGAAGAAAACAGCTGGCTATGAACCAGGAAGTAGGCTTTCACCAGACACCAAATCTGCATGTGCTTGGACCTTGGATTCCTGCCTCCCGCACTGTGAGAAATCACTCTGTTTATAAGCACCAGGCTCTGCTATCTCTTACAGCAGCCAGACACATTAAGGCAACAAAGTAACCAATTATCATGTTGCCTTTTTAAACCTGATCTTAAGAAGTGTTTTCTTTACATAATATTTTAAATTGAGCAAAGAACATATGTAAGTAAGGTAAGTATGGAAAATAATATCTGTGTGCTCCTCCCTAATCTCATCTCACTGCCTACTCTCTGAAGAATAAATATATGCTTGATTTTAGTTATACAACATATGTCCATATCCTTATATAATCTAATTAATATTATATTATCTCATTGTAATGTAACAATATATTTTATAATATTATAAAATAATATAATAAATACTATATTGCTTAGTGTGGCTTATTTTTTAACTTTTCAAAAATGGGGTCATATCATGGTAATAAATAGATATTTGGGTTGTTTCCATTTTTCCTGATTCCTGGACACAATTTTTGTTTTTTAAATAATATCTACTGCAACAAAAACTTCTATGTTAAATCTATCACCTTCCAAATGCTCTGGTTGTGTTCATATTCTCATTTTCTCTCCTATAAAAACCTATAAGTCTACAAATAAGAATAGTAAATACGTTTCCATTACTCAAAAATTAAAAGCATTCAAGAACAATAGGCAACATATCTATAACCAGTCAAATTTATTTGAAGTGTTAGTAAATAATATTATCTAAAAATTCATTTGAACCTTTAGGAAGAAATAACTTCTTCCCTCTCCAGAGACAGTACTGAACGTCCAGCGAGACAGGACGACTGTAGCCCACACAGCCGCGTGCTGTCCGGCCCAACAGCGGTCTCCACGCTCGGGAGAATGGAGCTCCACCACTGCTCTGCTTGGCATCCATAGGCAGCAGCCTGCCACAGCACACAGAACATGGCCGCATGCTAGAAGGCTGAACAGCTGAGGATATTTGCCCAGGAAACTTAGATGAAAGGACTGTAACAGCAAGTGAAGCAGTAATGTATATTAAAACACCAGCAACAGCAGTAGAGTAAAAAAAAAAAAAGAAAAAAATCAATTCTACATACTACACTTTTCCTCAAAATTCTACTTGAGTCCAAAATCCGAAATTAAAAAGGCAGTACCTCTTCAATAAACAAATCCTGCCAGTCTTTACGACTCCCACATCTGCTTTCAAAAGCAGAGAAACCTAGTATTTAAACTTCCAATGCCATAACCTTAAGACAATAATAATAATGCAATTATATGATGGCATCTGTAGATATAATACCTTAGGTAGAGTATGTTCTTACTAGTTACCTATTATAACCATGGGGATTCAGAACACAACTTTTGTTTCAATTTTTAGATTAAAATGAGTAGATACAAAGTAAAACTGGAATTCCCTCAAAAGAGAAAATTTAACCCTCCTATTCATTTGGTACTCTGTGATAAGAAAATCAACATTTTCCAATCACTCAAGAAGTAAAAAGCACAGGAATAACTTGAATGTACATTCTGAAATTAGGAAAGTCATACTCACATAAATCCAGACTTCAATACTTCTACAAATAGTCATAATAATTCCTATTGCTATATTTCTATGAAAGAAATAGTACAGTTATTTTCTTCTATGCAACGTACTCATAAAAATGTACACACATAGATATTTTTTGAATTATAAATAAGCATAGCTAGCTTTAGTGAAAGAGAAACGATGCCAATCATAAACCCATTTTCTCATGACAGACTGATTTTATTAGAAGGACCTTGATTTAAACCTATTATTCAGACCAAAAAAGAAAAAAAAGAAAGACAAGTAAAGTTAGAAAGCTACAATAAAGAATATATCAATATCCGGTGTTTTAAGTTAAAGAGAACTAAAGAGAAACATTTTAGAACTATTTGGAAAAAATGATCGTTTTCAATTTCAGGTCATATATAAGTATAGACAAAATAATTTAATAACTATATATACAACTAAAAATTCACCATGATTACTGCTGTGCAGTAAGATTATGCTAGTATTTTTGCTTAAGATTTTCTTTAATTTCCAAATATTCTCTACTTAGTGTCTTAATTCAATAATCTGAAAAACATAATAAATACAGGCAAGTAAATTTTTCTCGATATCCCTTCCAACCACTCTCATGCTATTTAAAAAGAAAAGCATCCAAATGAGCTACACAATTCATCATATTGATGATGGAGGTGGAGATCTAGTGAGTCCATAGGAGTCTTCGACTCTCCCAAAGAATAGCTGGTGCTGGACCCTGGGTCAGGCGAAAGGCCGGGAGCTGATCCACCATCCACCCCCACGCTCACATCTAGCACATGCCACTAAACCAGGCTGGTGCTGGAAATACAAAGATGAATCAAAATACCCGAAACCCTGAAATTCCCAGCTTCAGGGGGGAAGTCAGCACAGAACAACTGGGGGATTATTTCCCTAAGTAGGTGACAGATAGACAGAAGACTGTTAGAGAAATAATGAGTTCATTAATAAATTCTCAGTGTTAATCTATTGCCTGAAGGTCAGGGAAATCAGTGTTTCCAGCCAGAGGTTAAACACTGAACTCAGTACTATAAAATAACTGAAGAGCCAAAACTGGAATCAACTAATCAAAGTGCCCCATGACAATAGTAAATGCCTGGGGTAGTCCATTATGATAATTTAGTGTATAGTATTTACTTGATTCTGATTCTGAGTATTGATTTTGAGATACACAATTGATTTACTAACATCTTTCCCAAAGGTGAAAAAAATATCAAATTAATGCCCCAATTAACTTTAAACACATCGATATTTCAAAAATGTTAAATATGAAAAAAACATGTATCTTATAAGCAGGAAGCAGGTAATAAATCATAATATACCTATTCCTTTAGAGGCAACAGACACAATATATAAATATCTAAAAAAGGAAAATGTTCCAGATAAAGGCAGAAGTAGTGTAGTAAAATTTCTTTCACAACATTTTAGATTGCAAGAGTTTATTTCCTTTAAAAATACCTGTATGAATACCAATTAGGGAACTTCACAGATCTTAAAACAGTGACAACTCATTACGATTTTATCACTACCTATCCTAAAAGGGAATATTATATACTTCAAATAAACCTTACAACGGTCCTTATCTGATCTAGTAATTTAAAAACTCAGAGAGAATCTCCTATATTATAAATATGAAAGCTTCATAGTATAATACTATCTTACATTTAACTAAAGATGAACCAAAACATTAAACAAGAATTGGGATGTCTTGCATACACACACACACAGATCTGATATGACAGCATAAATCCTGACCAAATGCAGTCATCTTCCTTCTAACTGAGTATCAAAGAAAAAAAAAATGGTGCTCTCATTTTTTAATATAGTTACTCTATCTGGTGATATTACTGCCATAATTCCACACATAGAATGATTCTTAAATACATTTTTACTTGTATAGACATACAAACAAACATATTTGAAGCCTGAATCCATCTTTCTAGCTTTTAACTCTGATTTCCAGCTTCCTACCACGGATCTCCACCCGAACACTCGAAAGTCATCGTAAATTCAGCACAAAAACTGAACGTGTCACACCTTCTCTCCCACCCTGCAATCCCTAATCCCTGTGACTTGCTCCTTCTCTCCAGGGGTCTCTATCTTGGTTAATAAAACTCCACTTTTTGGCTAAGCGTCCAAATCACAAACCTAAAGTCAACCATCACCACGCCAAGCCACACTCATGTCATTAGCTAGCAAGTCTCAGCTCTGCAGCCCCTGAGTCTCTCCTCCTCTACCCATCCATCTTTGTTTCCTCACTTAATGGATTCCTTATCCATTTTCTGAACAATTAAAATAAAGACCCTAACTGGCCTCAGTGTCTATAATTATTGTAAATCCAGACATCAGCTATATTGAAGATATACTATGGATAGGGTAACCACATTATTTTTTATCCAAACCATAGCACTTACAAGATAGAAACAGGGGCCACCAGACAAGACGCTAAGAGAGCAGAGATGAAGCTTCTCTGTTGCTTCAGTAGGCAAATCTGCGAGAATAGACACTATGAACTACATTATGCAAATGAGGAAGAAACCAAAGAAAAAAGGTCCACAAAAACGATGGTTATTTTCATTTTTGACTTGTGACTTGACTTGAAACAAAGCAGCCAAGAGTGCCCTTGAGTACTGCGTCAACAGGTATTCAAAATAGAACAATGCATGAACCAGCCTATCTCGGAAAAATATTAGGTTGAACTAAATAAAACTGTCGTTTTTACAGGAAAAACGCAGTCAAAGTCAGAATTTCATATATCTCAACCTAATTAAGATACTGGTCTCATCTCTCTGTAAATTATTTTTCACTCCATATTGAGGAAGGACAAGTATTTCACAGTTCTTTCAGACTGCTAATTTCTAAGTGGTACTCACTTTTTGCACTTAAGAAAGTGTGTCCTCTCAAATATTACAGTACGGGGGAAAGATAGGGTTGCCTTACACAATAGTATCTTTGTAAAAAACCTGTTTTCTGTGAATATCCTCATTTCTCTTGAACTATTTTAAAAATAAATAAAGTCTTCCAACTTTCTTTTCTGCTGGAATGACTACAGAGTAGAAGGTGAAAAATAAAAAAAGCTAAGCTCTGTGACCACAGAAAGAACTGTCCCACAGGATAATACACAATTAAAAAGGACTTCAGGAATTCTTTTGTCATCTCAGCTTTCCCACCAGGTGCGGAATTCCAGACAAGAACTCCACTGCTTTTCTTTTTCTTGTCTTTTTTTTTTTTTTTTTTTTAAGATTTTATTTATTTATTTGACAGAGAGAGAAACAGCGAGAGCAGGAACACAAGCAGGGGGAGTGCAACAGGGAGTAGCAGGCTTCCCGCTAAGCAGGGAGCCCAATGCGGGGCTCCATCCCAGGACCCTGGGACCATGACCTGAGCGAAGGCCAACGCTGAACGACTGAGCCACCCAGGCGCCCATACACTGCTTTTCCTTTGTAAACTTCTCTTCGTTCCAGGTTCTCACTCCTAATTCTGTTGCCGGAGGTAACTGTAAGACCCAGCTGGCTGGTTGACTAGGAAAGAGGCAGAGTCTAGAGAGCACCTCCATAGTGCTCACAGCCCCCATCATGGGTACTGGGGAGGCTGTTTTCATGCAGGAGGGCACTGTCCATTGTTACACAGACTCAGGTGTGTTTGACAACTGAGAGAAATTGCTAGCATTTGAAACGTACATATCAGACAAGAAATATACACAGTATTAATATATTTTAGATGGAAATCAGATAGGAATTACTGATTTTAAAGATAAGGTCAATGTCAGAGAAAATCTCAAGTCTAAGAACTTCTCTAATCTGGGGTCCTAATAATGTGATTTCACACTGTATTTACATCTGATCAAATGATTAAAAAAATTTTTTAATATGAATAAATCAGGACATTGTTATATTTAGCTAAATATCACAAAAAAAAACCACTAAATAAACCAGAATGCTTGTATTTGACTGATTAGCATGTTCTATCATCTATTAAAAAGCCCACATGGGAAGTCAAGTTATAATTAAAAGGTTGATTCATGAGGATGCAGAGTAAAGAGCTAGTTTCCTTCTTATGGTAATAAAGCTACCCAAAATGAGGGTCCTCTTCCCTAAAATGTCTCTTAAATGCTTTAAAAATTCTTGGTTTTGGGTTTACCTGGTTTGAGATTTGACATAGACTACCATCCTTTTATCAATATGAATCTTATACAGAGGTTACTATAAATGATTTAGATTACAGCTATCTTTCATTACATCCTAGTCCTAAATAGTCACTTTAATTAAATCCTAAGGCTGTTTTATGCTAATTTAGAGGTAATTATATAACTATTCAAATCACGTGCATGCATATGTATGCGAACGGACATGTGTACATCTGAATATACACATTTACATATACATGTACATTTTCCATATACACATACACAAATGTACATTTATGCAAATGTTAATGTATGTGTATGTGAGTGCATATAAAATTTTCCAAATATGATGGTAGAAAAGGTCTTAATGATTTATCCTACTTATATTTTTCTCAATGGATTCACTGCCTAAAATCTTACACATTATCCACTGAATGACTCTCCTAAGCCACCTCATGTACAACAGCCACTCTTTTTCACATCACCTGGCCAATGATGATCTCAAACTTCCTATGATGAAGCTGCTTGTCATCAACTAATAGTGAGAAAAGACACTGGTTCTCTGCCAACTTTCCCCAGGAAAATCAGTGACAATGACAGACTGGTATGGAGCTGATCTACAAATCACAGCAGTAATCACATTTGCACAATAGAAGAAAAGCCAAAAGAGACATCACTGGGATACTGCTTCAGCGTTGATCCTGGGGAGAGACCAGATTACTAGGGGACCCCCCCCCCAGAGTCTGCTCTAGTAACTATTCACCTCCCAACTGGGAAATCTAAAGATCTGTCTGTGCTGAATAAGAGGTAAGATATCAATACAAGGGGAGTACCCGAATCAATTTCCCAAAAGCCCTTCTCCCAAACTGCTCTCTCTTAGCCTTGCACTCCACAGTGCAGTTGGATACAGGCACTGATGAAGCTGCCCTTGATATAATCTCTACAATTCCCTATGCAGGTGAGAGAGCAAGCTTATAAGGTACCTTCTTAATTCTTTGGACTGAACGTGCAAGGGAAAAAATGGTTGGTGGGCAAGACCTAAAGGAAGTGTACATGCACGTCCTAGAGGGCAGTGGGACCAACCCCAAATATCGGGTCCTAATCCCTGAAACCTGAAAATGTTAGCCAATGTGAAGGGGGGGGCGGTTTGCAGATGTTATGAGATCAGGGATCTAAATTGGGAAGATTCACTTGGGTTATCAGAGAGGGCCCTAAGGGCAATCACAAGTGTCCTTCTACGAGAGGCAGAGAGAGATGTGACAGATAAAAGAAGACAGCAGGGACCAGAGAAGTGGGGACTGACGCAAGGAGGCCACAGCTGAGGGCTGCCAGCAGCCACAGAGGAAATGTGGCCCTGCCCACCTCCTGATTTTAGCCCAGTGATGCCAATGTCTGCCTTATGACCTCCAAAACTGCAAGAAAATCAATTTCTGTTGTTTTAAGCCACCAAGGATGTGGTAGTTCGACATAGCATCCACAGGAAGCTAATATAGCATTTTCTTATTTTGCCGAGAATATTTATATGATATGTTCTAAACAGAAGCTCTATAAAAAGTATCATAATACAAAATTAAATAAACAAGCAAACAACAAATAAACAATAAAGTCCTTAATGACATTCTGGGCATCATACATATTTTTATATGTACAAAATTTCCTTTAATTCCATGTTTGGGGGGCGCCTGGGTGGCTCAGTCATTAAGCGTCTGCCTTCGGCTCAGGTCATGATCCCGGGGTCCTGGGATCGAGTCCCGCATCGGGCTCCCTGCTCAGCGGGAAGCCTGCTTCTCCCTCTCCCTCTGCCTCTGCCTGTTTGTGCTGTGTGTGTGTGTGTGTGTGTGTGTGTGTGTGTGTGTGTGTGTGTCAAATAAATAAATAAAATGTTAAAAAATAATTCAATGTTCAGAGTATCATAAAAGCTATTTCTTTTAATCCTTCACATTTTTTTTTAATCCTTCACATTCTACTTTTTTCATTTTTATTTTTAAGTAAGCATGTGTGTTTTTTTGATTCCAGAAAATTAAAACATGTTGGACCATCTTATAAAGTTTTATAATTGGTGTGAGTCCTCCTTCAGAGTGTATTTTTGGAGTTAATTAAGTTCAGTGAATAGTCTTAGGATCATGTTCTTCCTTCCAGGAATATTAACCTAGACTGGAAAGGAGCAGTCCAAAGCATGTTCTCCCTCTAAGTTAAGCTGGAGATGAGCTTTTTAAAAAGGCAGAGTCCAAATGTCAGGACACTTTCTGAAAGGAGGACACCTGTTTCAGAAAAGCACCTACTTTTCAGTCGCTGCCAAAAGAAACATGTACTTCAGTGCACGATTTCTAACTGCTGATCCTCTAGTAACTGGAGCTGAGAGAAGGCCTCAGTACTTCATCAACGACCTGGTTCTAGCCCCTTCTCCCTCTCGCCTGCCTGCTCCCACCTGGAGTGGGGGGAGCATGCTGAGGAATGGGAGGAGACATTACTAACGAAGCAGTAAAAGTTCTAAGCATCCCCTCCTGGATAATCCTAAATTCAAAGATCAAACCAATAATCCGGTGCATGCCACAGCTTCAGGGATATGAATACTTTAGCAATAGAAAACATTAATCAGAGAAATCATATGCACTTTGTGGATGAGAAAAAAACTTGTTTGGTACTAAAGAAATGAGAAGCAAGCAGCTCCAAACAATGAGATAGAAAAATTCTTTCCATTTAACAGTAAGTAGGTCTGACCTTCTACTAATCTCACTGAAATGCAGAAAATACTTTATGATTCCAGGGCCAGGACAAACTACCATGTTAACGACCACTAATATAACTGAACATCATATATGATTTTTATTTGGTCTACAGTTAAGTCTAAATAAATACAATGAGCCATATGCCATGTAGAAAAATTACAGAAGAATGGATGTCTCAAAATTCAGTTAACTTATGGATGTCTCAAAATTCTAGTAACTTTTTAATATTTGCATATAAAAAGTGCCACGCAAATATGAGGGGGCTTTTAAATTATAACTTGATATCAGATTCTTTACTTGAGAGGAGTTCATGTATCTTTTCAAATCTCCTTATAATGATTTATAATTTCTATGAAACACCTGCAAATGGGTTTAGAAACTCCAGTATTCACCTTCCAGTGTCCATGCAGACAGTACAAATTCTGCACTATTCTATTCATATAGAAAGAACCGAAAGGGAAACAATGGCTAAATTCTCCTTTGTAATCCAATAGTGAACATTAAAAAAAACACTCCATTTCAGACATGGTTACCATTGCAAAGTATCTGATCTTTAACCCATCTTCAAATTTCAATTTTTTATTATACTATATAACACTTATCTTCATAATTTCAACTCATTTTTAAGAAAATCCAACCATCATAAAAATCAATATTAAATCCAGTTAAAGATTTTGAAATAAATTCCTCTTTATGTGTTAGAAAACCACCACTGCATTTCTTAAACAGATATCTAAACGCTCTCAAATATAACAACATATGGCAAAGGATTCTCTATCATGCATAATTAGTATTATAAATGCCTATAATTAATTTTACTAGGATTATTTTAAATCTAGAATATGTACCATTCCCCAAGAATTTAAAAATCAGTATTACTCCAAATTATAATAACCACAAAAAAACGGTCTGTGATTCCCGTATGTACCCACACGTGTGTGAGTGTATACGTATGTGCAGGGGTGTGCCCCTCAGCCACACACACCTGTGGTTCTTTGTTGACAATACACACCTAGAGATATGCAGGAGAAAGGAGAGCAGTCACCTATGGCACTAGCCAACAACAAATTAATTTTTCATCTCTACAGATAACAAATAATCATGATTGCTTAATATATATGTACATATAAATGTATAATTACATATTGATTAGTTTAGCTTTTAGCAAAACACAAGAGTATATTGCATTTCTCCAGAGTAAGATAGTATTTTTTAAAATTATACCAACAGACCATTAGCATTGAGTGAATTTATTTTCCCCAACAGTGCTAAAGATATGCAAAATTTTCATTCTTTAGAGTTGCACAGTAAATGATTAACACCAGCTCTGCTCATTATCTCGCTTAACAAAACTTCTCTAAAAATAAATAAATCAAAAATGCCTCCAACATTCCTGAATAAATAAATTACAGACCTATTCAGTGGCAGCAATGATATTTTAAAAAGCTTGTGCAAGCTCATTGTACAATTTTATTACAAAACCACATTTGATAAAAGAAAAAACTGTCCACTTTTTCATTCTCTCCATAGTTTTACTAGCAGGGATAGCTTCTCAAAGATGAAGAAACTTTATAATAGCAACATATCTAGGAAGTGTTAACCCTGTGTTCCAACAGATTATAGTCACTGCTAATTAGGAGCTGATACTTCTTATAAAGATACTTTTAGGAGCCGAGAGTATTTTTCTCTCATAATGAGAATATAAGGATAATGACAGCTAATAGGAGCCATCACGATATGATCAAAGACCATAAATGAGAACATTTGTATAATGGAACATAATTCTTAACTTTAAAAATATAGGTTGCAGAGAATTATTTGTATTTCTACAAAACCTCCACAACTTTTACACTAAAGAAATGCCATAGAAAGAACTGACAAAGGCATCGTGTGTATCCTGGTTTTCAGTAAAAATGGGCATCACAGAACAGCAGTACCTACACTTTATATTTAAAAAAAACTCAGTGCAGAAATAGTACAAATTAAGCATAAATGTTAAGAGGAAAAAATTAATGAAGTGATGAAATTGCATCATTTTAAAGTGAAAATCAATGTATTCTAGGATTCAATAAAGCTCACTAGGTAGTAAGTCTACTGCATACTAAACACTGTAAGCTAAAATCTAAAATTAAAGCTCCAATGAGTTAACCTATATTTTATTCAAACAACCACTAAAAAACCATTTTCTTTTATGACTGACAAAAGTTGTAACACTGGAAGATCTAATGTAGAAAAAGCTTTGTAATTATTCTAATCTTGCCATTAAAAGTAGGCTTCAAAATAATTCTACCTACAAGACTGCTATATTCAAAAAGCACAGATACACATAAAATAATTCAGTCCAAAACACAAAAAGCTCCTCTATCGCCATAACCTAAAAGATTTTTCTTGGAACTAGGAAAAAAAAAAAAAAAGAGCATGCAAATTAAGGTGACTGAAACATGCTTTCATCTAGCAGACTAATATGGTAGCTATTCATCACCTGAAGTCATAAAACACTAGGTCCCGTCCTTAGCATATTCTAATGAAGCCTATCATGCAAATGAGAGTGACCTTTTCCTTGCATTCTGCAAGTTCACATTTATTCCAGGAGTACATAGAGTTTGCCAATACAAACTAGCCAAAGACTGGTAATTACTGTAATCAATTAGTAGTTAGTGTCGTTCTGCTCATTTTCAGCTAATGTCAACTAAGCCATTTTTGAGAGAGCCACCCTTGACAACAGCTCTTCTGTTGTTGTTTTAAAATGAAAGAAAAAAGAAAATAAAAGGATGAAAACACCCAAACTTTCCAATATGGCCGCAGAGTTGCATCCCTCCAAATGACATGAAGATGCAAGACAAGGCCCTAAAGTTTATAATGGACAAAGACTCTTGGGTAAAGTTGCGTATCCTTAAAATGACATTGAAGTTTTCTGCCTATACAATTAAACATTAATATTTAAATATTTAAATGAAGGACACTCTCCTGTGCAGCAGTTCAGACTTGGTAGAACTTGGGCACTCTTTGCAACGGTTGAGTAAACAGGCCATACCCTCTGCTCGGGAACAGTCTATTCTGTCGACAGTTATGGATAGGAAACATTACGGCAGCCGGTAATTAAAGTAAAAACTAATACTGTCTCAGAGATGGGGAATTTTGTAAAGGAAAATCATTTATCATGGCTTACAGTTCTCACAACTGAAATGAATTATCTTTTCCTTTAGCACATATCCATTTTAAAGCGAGTGTATTTACTAAACTGAGGCCCACTGGCCAGTCTTAATTGCATTAGTTGGTAGGCATGGAACAAAAATATAATAGGTCACGGAAAATATTCTACACATACCGCACAACATAAAGCCTTGGAATATAAAAAGTGGGCATCAAAAACAACTACCAATTTAAAGACTGGTGAATCACAAGAAAACCAGATTATTAAAAAATCTATAGCATTCCCCCTTAACATGGTTGTTTTTAAAATCTACAGTAAGGTCTAAAGGAAAATACCTCTGCTAGTTGCTAAATAGAAATGTTAATTTCATTATCAACTAATGTCCTATTGCTGGACCTGGCCAACATGTGAAGGACAATATATTCAATACTCACTTATGAAAATTTATGAGAGAAAAGAGAGACCATTTCTGTGCTAGAAAGAAAATAAATCTATAGTATCTTAGAAGTTATCCAAAAAAAGAAAATAATAATATTGAGACAAATCATTTTTCTAAGATTCCTAAACTCAAACGGCAGACCTAAATGCCAACCTTGTTTGTACATGTCAAACTGGGACATACGAACTCATTCTTCCTTGAATCTATACAATCCAGGACCTTTTATAAACGGGAATCTCTGCCTGCTAAGGAATTACTGGTTTTAAATAAAGAAAATGTACTTGGGAGGAGTACTACAAGGGTAAATACATATATAATTATTATATGATTGATGTTTTTATATATTTATACCCATATATAAAACATTGACACATAACTGTGAGTGTGTGTGTACTTTTATCCTCTCCCAGGTGAAGGCATTCAGTTTATTTCCTGGTGCGTAAAAATATAGTTTTTAAATATCTAAAAACACCAATGAAATGCAGTCTCTTTTTAAATTAAAGCCACCTATAAGAGATTAAGCGTCTGTGGAAAAAACGCTACCATCCTAAAGATCATTTTTGTTTTAAATCTGGAACCATGCACAGAAACAACTTTCCGAAACAAAAAGCCAGAGAAGGGTCAAACAAAACTGGAAACACTGCGACGCCACAGGTTCTCAGGGGCACCGCCGGGCGAGGTCACGAGGCCCGCACAGGTGCAGGATCCACCCCTCCAAGTACCTGCAGAACTGGGGGGTGTTTCTGGAGAGGGAGTGGGGAGCACCTTGTTTTGCAGTGTTTGTTTCCACGGTGAGATTAGGGTAAAAAGAGCAGTCAAGTGGCAGTACGTGGAGTGACGCGGAAGATTTATTGGTTGGCTTCTGCGGACGGCTGGAACCAGTCACCTCACGCGGCGTCAAACACATGCGACTTGTCGATACCGACACAGAGCCAAACAGCAGGAGGACAGCGCTTTCCATTCCTGTCAGAAGAATAAACCGATGCAGGCTCTGACAGTTACCGAGAGGGGACAAGAGCAAACACGATGAGCAAAGAGAGAAAAAAATATCCAGTAAATGTGAAGGGCCTAAGGCTTCTCACAAAAAATGATGCCAGGCTCGGAAAAAGGGAGCGGCTGCCTGACTTGTCTCAAAGAAAAGGCTAACGTGAAACGCTTCACAGAAGATAAAGCTCCCGGAACAGTGCTGCTCGACCACAAGATGAGGTCTTTACGGTAAACACTTGAGACAACTTGTGACCAAAGTCCTGTTACGACACTAATTGTCCATGAAAGCTGACCTGCAGCAAAGCGCACAGTTCACTTCCAGTAGTGCAGGCTCACGAGCAGGAACATGATTGCGGATGACAAAAGACATGCACGTATCACAGAAGACGGAGGACGCCGAGCATCACCACAGACCACGCGCCCAACAGATGCTTCTCGGACTTGATACTTCTTAAGTGGAAAGAAGAAAATTCGAGTACAACATCCGAGATTTTCTAATTATTATTTTCTTAGATAGCTTTTCTTATTCTAATGATGGGAAACAGAGAAAGTGGACTGGCAGTAACATTTTTAAGAAATTATACGTGGTTACTTCATAAATTTAAAAATCTTGTAATAAAAAATTGAAGAATAATACTAAGTTTCTGTTCATATGTACCCCATGAATGATTTAATGTTGCTAAAGTGTTTCAATTTGTTAGGAGTGCTTAGTACAGAGAGAGGTTTGAGTATTACATATTGTAATTTACAATTATTGCAGCATTTCAATTTTTCCATAGGCTAATCAAGTGCATAAAGCACATTTCTAATGCAGTAATTTAAAACTACATTAGGTAACTTTAAATCACCTTGCTTACTATATCTTGTAAAAAAGTCATAGAGATAAAAACTAGTATTTTAATTGATAATTGAACAGTTAAACATTTTTTACTTGAAGCAGAAAAATGTGTTGAACCATAAGCCTATGTGTAACTCCTACATTTAAATTGAAATAGAGTAAATCTTGTTTAACGTTGGAACTATTTCAATGTTTGGATTGATCTACATAGCAATAGTATAGAAAATTAAATTGATTAAAAATTGAACCCATTTAATTATACAGGAGATTTTAAAATTACCCACTTTACATCCTGAATAGATTTCTGAATGTTACAAACTGTAAACACTCAGATTCTTTTTAACAAATAAAAATATGACTTAACACGTGGAGAAGAGTAAACACTGTGATGACAAAAAAAAAAAAACAACACACCTGACAAACTTACTTTTTATTAACTTTGAAAAACAAAAAAAAAAAGAGTAACCATTTATATGTACATTTAAAATAAAAATGTTCACTATTAAGAGATTCTATAAAGTTCTGTAAGAATTATAATGCATTTACAATCAGTTCTTGAATACCCACTGGGGGATAATATGAACTGGTATATATCCAAGGTAAATCTTGCTTTCCAATTTGACAGTTACCATCAATATACGTTATTTCTTTTGTTGAGAAGGGAAGAAAGACTACTTTAATATTGGCTTAGAGAGGGACAGTCATCTATTGATGGTTTACACTGATTTCTTTAATTACTAGCCTCTGCTGATACTCTGAAGTGAGATTTTCATGTCTACTAGACAATACCGGGAATCCTTAGCACCAAGTCCAAAGGCTAGGAAAGTGCTTTCAGAAGTAGTTCTGCTTACTCTGTTCTTAAAGAAAAAAGGAAAAATAAAACAAATGTTGCTTTAGAAATACAAGACAGTCTGCATGAGTAATTTCAACAAGAATCAGAATGCTTAAAAGTCTCAAGTCCTTCCATTCCTTTTCATAAGATGTCCTCAAGATGGCTTTGTTATTTAGATTTAACTTAAGTCCCAAATAGTACCTATCTGTATTCAAAACAGCTAACTATGAAAGTCTCAAGGGAAGCACTTGAAAGGTTCTCAGACAGTTGGGACTCACAGCTCTGGTACTAACCACTTGGGTTATTTTGTGGGTGCTATTTGCCCTTTTTGCCTCTATGAGGCCCAGCATCTTTATCTGTAAAATGAGAGATTCGGATCAGGTAACCTTGCAGATATCTTCCTGCTCTAGGATATAGCACCTCTTCTACATTATCTATCCCTTGGTAATCTCTGGATCACCTGCCCATGTTTTTGGACCCAGATCTGGACCTACTGAACCATGGAGACGTTCTGCCCCATCCGTCATGCACTGCTTCTGCACTCTCAAGGTGGATAAGTCACTTACCTGGGACTCTGCTCTCTCACTGAAAACGTGTTTGCATTTCCTAAATAGCTTTAGTGTTAAGAGGCTTATAAATTACACTCCAAGAAATAAGGACAGAATTGTTTTTGTTCACTTATTAGAAGGAGGATTTTGTTTGACGATTTTGTTTGACTTTAGTGAAATCTGATAAACTTACCTAAGAAAAACTCAGTGAGCTGACCGACTTACAGAATTATCAAATCATAGAAGCAGATGGAATCTTATTCAACTAGTTCAGCTCCATGAATGAGTGCCCTGAATTATATCTAACAAGGGCACCCTCTTCCTCAGGTACAGGAAACATATACTCTGTAAAGCAGCCAATCCCCTTTTGAACAAATTTAATGATTATACAGTTCTACTTCCACTGACTCAAAATCTACAAAAAAAACCTATAATTCCACTGTTTTGCATGAATTGCTAAATCAATGCCAAAAAATACAGTGATTCTATATTAGTTGATGCGAATGTACACTGTGCAGAAAAAGCAACACATTTTTCGAGGTCTTCTAGGTCTGAAAAAAAAAGGTCAATAAATAAGACTGTCCCATAGGCTATCAAGAAAATCATCAAGAACATTCTGTTCACCTCACAGAGGAGGATGAAGAAAGAGAACATGAGATGTCACAGCCCATTAAGACTTAAATGTAAGTTCTTTATAACTTAAACAGGTTAACAAACAGCTTAGTCAGGAAAACAAACCTCAAATATTGTTAAACAAAGATCAAAAAGTGATTCTTAAGGGAAATGTCTCTGACTTACATCCTTCTCCAACTTCCACTTTACAAACAAGTGACTATGCGTATTGCAACGATCCATGTACGTACACTGGAAAACCTTCTGACATAATGCATCATTCCTCCCATAACCCTAAAGGCTCTTCAGAGAAAAGTGAAAAAATGAATACATGTCTAGACGAACAAGAATTTTAGTCAAAGGTCAAAGTTGCCAGTGGTCTCTTAAGTACAGTACAGGCTAATGCTTAAACTCCATTGCACGTAATCAATGCTCAACAGGATACACTAAAAGGCGAGGTCAGAAAACAACTACCAGTAACCGCAGAACTAAAACAGTGGTGAACTCAAACACAGATGGAGTGAATGCGGACCCAGACAGACCAGCCTTCAAGAAAGGCAGCAGCCAGTTTGGGAAATGAGCACACGGCCGGGATTGCTGCATTCTCTCCCGTCAAGGCGGTAAGGAAACATCCACGTATCAATATGAATGAGCTAAATGATTTGTCATGGTGCAAGTGCTTCAGAGAAAATGAGCACTTCTTGCATGTTTATCCTGACCAGTAATGCAATGTAATCTGCATTTCAGAAAATACTCACACTAGAGAAGCTCTAAGAGAGAGAACATTAAAAACAATATATGAGAAAACTAAGGGCGACTATTAAAACCATAACCTGTAAAGCTTTCCAAATACTGAAAATTCCACATCAAATCCAACACGTGCTTTCCCATCACAACACCGAAGAGCAGTGGAGGCCAGGGTCCTGTACTTGACCAAACCGCCACTACGCCTCAGCACAGCAAAGCAGCGCCTGGCGCACTGTGTTCTGCACGCATCTGCTGAGTGAGTACTGCGTCATTCCCCAACAATCAGGACTTCCCAATCCCAACGGAAGAGATGACATTGGTTTAAAAGGTGTCACCTGCTAAGAGGCCACTCAGAACTTCAAAGCATTTCTCTCTCTCTCTCTCACACACACACACACGTTACTATTAAATTACTTCTACAAACACTGCCCACCAAAAATATCATTTTCTAGAAAATGATTATCATTGTGATATTTTTGTGATATCATTGTGACAGCAGCGGTTCGGTCAAGTACAGGACCCTGGCCTCCACTGCTCTTTGACTACTTCTAAAACTAGTATTAAAAATATTTCTTTCCACTGTTGCTCATATTTATACTGAATACAAGAAAATACCCCAGGCCTAAAATCAATCGGTTCAGAAGGATATGGCTTTTGGACACCGCAGTGATATCTTATTAATACATATCTTATTAATGACTGCTGAATCCACATCCTCCATCCCACAGCATCTAACATATTTTACACATGCTGGGTCCTCTCCCAAAATATATAGTAAATTCATAGTAAATGACAAATGAGAGGAACAGGGCACGTGTGATGAAAGACACACATTTCACCTTTCTTCTCCAGAGCATCTAGAACAGAAGGACCCATATTATTCAAACCATTTCTCTAGGAGGGAGAAGACTCCAGAAAGAGCAATTCACAAGCCCCACCAACAACAGAGACACAAGCTGTGAGCGAGAGTAAGAGAGTGTCCGGGTACTTTCTCATCTCTCACTGGAGACTCTCCTCCCCTGCCAATAGCTAGCCCTTCTCCAAGTCCTGGGCAGACGTTCAAGAAATACTAATAGTTAATAATACCAAATTGCTGCTGGTCCTCCTCCTCTGATGGTCCCTCCATTATGGCTATTCACTCACCCTCGTTTCAGTAGAAGCAACAAATTACCTCTAAAGTAAATACCAGCACTGACCGTAGAACTAAGACGCCAGGGGCTTCTGTAGTGAACCAGCAATGTGGATTAGGGTCCGTATTCAAATCCAAACCTGTCTTGGCACCTACATGAGATTTCCAAATTGTACTACCTTCTAAAGCAGCATGGGGAGAGAAAAACGATGCACAGAACCACAGACTATAGAACAGTAAATAGAAGCACGCTGAAAACACAGGGCCAAGTAAGAGGCTTCGGGAGACCGCCTCTTCCTTATTTTTTTTTTTTAAACTTCAGGATCAATCAGTGCTGCTGGCTAGAGTGACATCCTCAGGGCCCTCTCTGGTTGTACGTTTACTTTATGTCTTCCCCATTTTCACTCTCCTGCCTTGCTCTGATACCCTCTGTGTAACGGGCTGCCCCCTCTCTCACACTAGACTCTCCACCCGTACAACCGCATTCACTCCCCAGGACTTCAACTACCATCTATAGGAGATCAGGTCCTCGCCTTCCAGGCAAACCCCAGAGGCTTTTCTGGCTGCTTCATTAACATCTCTCCTACTAAACAGAGATGGATGGTCCATCAGCACATTTCACTGATAGATTTGTAAAACTGGACATGTTGGATATCAACATGAGGAGGAACTTAGAAGGTATGTACTAATCCCTAAGAAAACGAAGTAAAAAGCAGGGACAGACAGTTGGCCAGGGGGCCAGGGCTAACCCCAGACTAGCGCTCTTCCCGTTGGGTCGCAAAGCCACCAACCATCCTTCATTCTTGAACATCAGAGACAGCTTAGGGTCCATCTCACAAAACACGGCTTCTCATTCATCAATTTTCAAAACCTAACATTCTAATCTCCTCACTGACTTTCTAAACATTCTTCCAATCAGTCACTTTGAACTTTAGCACTGCCTTTGATTTGTTTATCTCCTCTACTTCTCACATCAAAGTAATCGTCTAATCCTAGAGCTTCTTCCAGCGTTCCTCTGATGCATTGTGTCCAGTCTCCCCGCTGCACCGGCCCCCCAGCCGTCATTACCTCCACAGCACACAGCAGCAAAAAGCCCCTATCTGCCATCTCAACTTCTTACTTCCTCTCCACACGGAGCCTGCCAATCACAGGCAATTGAAGCCTTAAAGAGAAGTCCTGCTTGAGCTTCTCCACTCCTCTCATCAACCTTTACTGAGTCCATCCGTCCTCAAGTGCATTTGCTACCCAGGACGTTCAATGACTCCCCATCAGCCACAGGACAAATTCTAAGTTGCTTACCTGCCCACTTGGTAACCTGCTACCTGTCTACATCTCCACTCTTCTCTCCCTTCCAATGTATATTCTGGGAAGGTTCACAATCCCTTATCCACAATTCTGAAATCTGAAAAGCAATAAAAACTGAAAGTTTCATTTCTTAAAATCATGTGGGGGGAAACGAGACTGAAACAGACATGAGGCTTTTCAGAAACTTCATTTACCCTACCTATGTTATACATGCATGTGTAACCATAGAGAGAACAAGAATTAGATCAGGAGGCTAGGCCAGAGACCACCTGGAGTTAGTTAAGATTTAGTCCACCCAACATGGACGCTTCCTAAAACCCAATCAATTGTGAGCTGCCAAAATACCTCTGTCCCCAGGGTCCCGGCTAAGGGAATGCTACAGCAAACACCAAATCCTGGAGCTCTGAGACACCTTAAATCCTTCCAGGACTATGCTCTCCTCACTCTTCCTCTAAGCCTTTCTCACCTCAGTTTTGGGGGTGAGCTGGACCTCAAGTCTAACATCCTATCTGAAGCCTCCACTAACTCATTCCCCTTTTCATGGTGATTTAAATGTTCTCCTCTAGGTCCCAACTGGAAGGGCAAAAATCACATTTTATCTGTTGTAATATTCCTTGCACCTAGCTCAGTGCTTGGCACAATAACAGAAAGCTAATGTTTGCAGAGCAGAACTGCATAAATTAATCTTAACTATTGATGAATGAATTTAGTAAATGATCCTTATTTCCTATTAAGACACGTAGAAAATGTAAAAGTCCCTAGGTTTCTCCAGGTACTGACTGCTAGCTTACAAAATGACTTAGAACTTCTACTCACCTCCAAAAAGATGGACTAAAATACCACAAATGCCAAGGACCATGTAAAATACTCACAACTGGCATTTCCTTTAAAGAATAGTTAAATACCTAAATAATAGTTAAATGGTAAATTCCAATATTGAATACAAGGAATCTAGGATCTAGAGATTTCTGTAGGATTAAGATTTGAGTATTTCCCTATGAATATGAAAATTAATGTGCATTAATTAAATAGCCAATGATTTATAATTCAAGGTCCAGCCAAATTAGGGTCTCTAAGTGGGCCACGCTTTAAATCCTTGTGTAGGGTACAATATAATTGACAATACCTGACAAAAAGGGCCAGTGGTAGCAAAACAAGGCATGTTAATAAAATTCCCTGATGAATAAATTAAAGTCAATATATCTACACATATTCTGAAATTCTTTCCCAATATACACTGCTGCCTCATTTTTCCATGTAATTTGGTTTATGCATCTTAATATTTTGTTCTGCTTTTCAATATTATTTTCAAAGGTAAAGTTATTCTTTCCATGCACAGTATCCCCAGGCTTATACATAAATTATTGGCTCTAATGATTCAGACTTGGTGGTCAGTTCTATACAATTCTCCACATAGCAAATATACTGTGTGAGGTATTAGCTGGAATCACTCTTGTTTAATGAGATGATCCATCATGGTGTCTTATACTTAAACACACTCTTAGCCATGATTCTTGGACAAAGAAAACACAGTGGTAAACAATATGGACCCAAGAGGATGAGGTGCAATGAACCTTCAGTGAGTACCAAGTGGAAAGGGAGAGTCAAATCGTAAAAGGGAAGAGAGGTCTCCATTCATGTTACTTAATAAGAGCTCTGTGTAAAAACATACTGTATATAAAGGAAAATCATTACTTCACTACCACCCTCCAAATGGCTGAGCACAAACTGTCTACAGAAGTAGAGCAGAAGTAAAAATCCCCTTCCAATTCTCCTTAGCTCCCAAGGGAATGTCCAAAACATTGTACAACCACAGAAGGATCCAAGTAAAAATCAACATCCAATTGGTGTGCCAAAGGGCTGCCCCACAAAAGAAGAAAGCAAGCATCAATTTTTGAATCAATAACAAATCACATTTTCATCAAAAACTTGAAATATTATATTTTCCAGTTACATAACACTTCCTACTCAAATATGAAACCACATATAAAAACATCCAAATGAAAAGAAAGCAGTTTTTCACATTTTATAAGAAAGGAAAATTACCTCCCTAAACCCTACAAGAAAACTTATAAGAGGCTGAAGCTGCTATTAAGTCTCAAACCAAGTCCAATTATTTTGTTTTCAATTAGATTCTATTGCTTATACTCCATCAGGTTTAGCAACCTTCAGATTACTAGGTAGAGTAAATGATTTAGCAAACATGAAGATACTCAGGGAGATGATAAAAAAGGAAATGAGACAGTGAAGAAACTATTTTCATTGTTAATAAGTATTACAGGTATGAAATTAGGTTCTGTCTCACCTACCATAAAAATAATTTTAGAATCAGTTATTTAAACAAGTAGAATGAGATATATATTTAATAGGCACAGAACATAAATAAATCATTTTAAAACACATAGATGTAAATTTTTAAAGTGGTGTGAAAAAGTTTGACCAAAAGAGTTAATCAAAAACCACCAAAAACAGATTAGGAGAGTTCCCATCCACAAAATGAGAAAACATCAAAAATCTAATGCTAATGGTTGGAAGGTGCAGTAAGCAGAATATTCTCGCAAGTGTTAAATAGATCAGACTTTCTAAAAAGCAATTTTTTTAAGATAAACTTATTTATATGAGAGAGAGAGAGAAAGAGAGAAAGACTGCATGTACTCAAGTGGGGGGAGGGGCAGAGAAAGAGAATCCTCAAGCAGACTCCCTACTTAGCACAGTGCCCCATGTGGGGCTTGATCTCATGACCCATGAGATCATGACTTGAGCCAAAACCAAGAGTTGGCTCAACTGCTTGAGCCACCCAGGTGCCCCCTGAAAAGCAATTTAGTAGTATGTAAGAGCAACTTCAAATATCATCACTCACTTTGAAATCCAATGTTTCTACTTCTAGGCATGCCAAGGAAATAATATGAAAGGGCACCATAATGTATACATAAAGATATCCACCACAGGGCCATATGAGAAAGTAAAAGTGGTGAACAACCAATGAGAGAAGCATTAAGAAATGGTGATATAAAATATTCTATGTATATATACAGAATGTTATATTGCCATAAAAATACGCACCAAGAAAAATACCTCCTAAGAATATTTTAATGGCATGGGAAAACACTTCTCACGTAATTTTAAGCAAGAACAGATTTTAAAATTTTATGTATAGCACATTCAGTTGTGTAATACCAAAAGAATTATATCAAAATGTTAATGTGGATTAAGGGCGATTTTTTTTTCACATTCATTACAGTTTACTAACTCCTCCCAATTTCCCACAATGAGTATATAATGCCTTGAGAATAAAAGTTAGAACTATTTTTTTTTAAATAAACTAGAGATTTTTCTTTTATCTTCATACACGTGCGGTATGAAGTAATAAGCTTCTAACAAAACAGATCTCTTACAAATAACAGCTCTGAAGTTTGGACAGAATGCTAAAAACAGTAACTATCTGATGGTTCTGAAGAGTCAACAAAAGCCAGACATTTTAGCGTGGAGGCAAGGCCTGAAGCACACAATTACCAGTAAACACACCCCCACTCCCTCGCAGGTGGCTTTACCCAGAGGATGCCAGAGGTGGAACCCACAGAAGACAGGCAGGCAGCTAAAACCACGTGGGGAAAAGCAGCTGCAGTTCTGGATCAGACAGGAAGTGCCTCAATCCAAGGACAGCCATAGAAGACTAAGAAGTAAATACCATAGAGGTGGGAGCCAAAGGAACACCTGAGTCTATGACTAAGCCCAGAATAAGTAAACCATGTGTGAACAAGGAAGAGTAAAGGCAGACTGAAATTAAAACTTAAATATTAGAAATAAAATATGAGCAGCTGATCACTGCAGACATGAGAGATGCTATCTGAAAGTAATCAAGTTAGCTGCCAGCTAAAATGAAAATACCAACAGTACTGGGAGTAGTAAAACAAAATCGAAAGACCGCACAACATGAAATTCAAAATGTCTAGGATATAATCCAAAATTACTTGACTTAGGAAGAGCCAGAAAAATGTGACCAAATCTCAAGCAAAAAGATATATGGCTGTTGGCTAACTGAACATAATAATAAAAAAATAAATAAATAAAATAAAAATAAAAATAAAGATATATGGCAAACAAGATGACTAAAATGCTGTAATTACTTTAAAGGGACTTCAGAGTAGCTAGTATAACTATACTAAGTGAACTAAAGGAAATACACTTGGAACAAATGAAAAGAAAGGAAATTTCAGGAAAGAATTATTTTTAAAAAAATCAAATGAAAGTTTTGGAAACAAAAAATAAAATATTTAGAATAAAAAAATGTGCTTAGTAACAAAATGGAGGTGACAAAGTAAAGAATCAGTGAGTTTGAGGACAGATCAATAGCAAGTACCCAATATGAAGAATAGAAAGGGAAAAAAAATTAAATTAAAAAAAAAAAGTAAAGTAAAGAGATAGGGCACCTGGGTGGCTCAGTCAGTTGAGCATCCAACTCTTGGTTTCAGCTCAGGTCATGATCTCAGGGTTGTGAGATCAAATACCAGGTGGGGCTCTATGCTGCACTAAGCAGGAAGTCTACCTGAAAGATTCTCCCTCTCCCTCTGCCCTTCCTCCCACTCCTGTGTGCTCTCTCACTCTCTCTCTCTTTCTCTCTCAAAATAAATAAATAAATAAAATCTTGCAAAACATAAAATTAATAAAAATTTTTAAAATTTTTTAAAAAGTTAAGACAGCCTCAGGGACCTACCTATGGAACAAGTACAAAAGATCTAACATAAGTTAATTAACTAGAGTCCCAGAAGAGAAAAAGAGAGAGGAAGAAAAATGGGGTGGAAGAAACTCTTGAGGAAATCCTGGCTCACTCAGGAACACCCAGCTTTGGTAATATAAAGAGGTCAACAAACTTTCTCCCTTAAGACAAGTATATAACTGCATATAATTGCCAAAAAGTCATAATTTCATGATTCTGAACATCAAATTCAGGCGACAGGTGGAAAGGCACTTTATTTAGAGCTCTGGGTAGGAGTTGGAGAGAGGAACACTTGCCTGGGATGCTACCGCTCCTTCCACCCACCCCTCCGACTTGGTGACAGAGCACGGCAGTTTCACTAGCATATGCCTGATACAAAAAAAAAAAAAAAAAAAAAACCAGGAGCCATAAGCCAAGGTGGTGGAGGGAGGAAGCCATTTCAGGCAGGGAGCAAAACCACATAGCTATGTCAGGTAGAAGTGACAAAGTTGGTAGGACACAAATGACTAAATCTTACAACATGGCTACTGAGAGATAGCAACTGGGCAGACCAGGAAGAAATTTAGCAAGGAGATCCTATAAATGAAAAACCAATAAAAAGACTAGATGAATTTCACCACATATTCCTGGTAGACTAAGCAGGGATGCAAAGAAAACCCAAGGGAACATGGCAGAGAGTGAAAGCCCCAAGATAAGCCTGACAGGTAGGTAAACTCTGAATGTGTCCCAATGTACACGGGAAAAGAAGCGCTGATGGCAAAGACTTTAATACGCTCAAGGTGTCTGACACAAAGGCTGCCCAAATCATTGTGTACCACTAAGACTTACATTGACAGGGGAAACACCAGAAAGTCAAGGTAAAAATAAATAAATCAATCATTTAAAAACTGAATAGAAATACTACCCACAATGGGGAGATAAAATTCCACAGTCCTAAGACCATGGATCATGCAACTTAAAGGAAAAAAGACATTCTTTGAAAAGTGAATCAACATCCAAACTTACCACACTATACCATGTAAAATGTCCTATTTTCAACAATTATAACAAAAAGAAGGGCGCCTGGGTGGCTCAGTCGTTAAGCGTCTGCCTTCGGCTCAGGTCATGATCCCGGGGTCCTGGGATCGAGTCCGACATCGGGCTCCCTGCTCGGCAGGAAGCCTGCTTCTCCCTCTCCCACTCCCCCTGCTTGTGTTCCTGCTCTCGCTGTCTCTCTCTCTGTCAAATAAATAAATAAAATCTTTAAAAAAAAACAAAAACAAAAACAAAAAAATCATAGGATATGTTTAAGAGAAAATGTAAACTATGACCCAGATTCAGGAAGAAAAAAAAAGTCAATAGAAAAACAGAAAACTGGCCCAGATGCAGAAAAAGTCTTCAGGTAGCTACTGTAGAGATGTTCTAAGACATCTTTTAAATGTTCGAAAATTGAAGAAAAATACAACGACCGTGATTCAACACATAAGGAATATGAATAAGGAAATAGGAATTACAAAAAAGAACTAAACAGGAATGCTAGAGATGAAAAATACTAAACAGAAATTAAAAATTACTACGTGGGGGTGCCTGGGTGGCTCAGTTGGTTAAGCGACTGCCTTCGGCTCAGGTCATGATCCTGGAGTCCCTGGATCGAGTCCCGCATCGGGCTCCCTGCTCAGCAGGGAGTCTGCTTCTCCCTCTGACCCTCCCCCCTCTCATGTGCTCTCTCTCATTCTCTCTCTCTCAAATAAATAAATAAAATCTTTAAAAAATAAATAAATAAATAAATAAAAATTACTACGTGGGAGAACAGCAGAATTGAGAAGGCAGAGGGAAGAGTCAGGAAAATGGAAGAAAGAACGACATTAACTAATCAGAAGATTAAAAATAAAACGTTAGGATAAATGAATACAACCTCAGAGACCTATGTGACAATTTGAAATATTTCAACAAATGTGCAATAAGAATCCCAGTAAGAGAGAAAAGAAAGAAAGGGGCAGGAAAAAAACTTTTTAAAATAATGTTTCCGAAATTTGATGAAATACATTAATCTACAGATCGAAGAAGTTTGAAAATATCAAAAAGTAAAAATACTCAAAGATTCACACCCAGAAACATCATAGTCAAAGCAAGAAAAGAAAAATTCATCACATGCAGGGCACAGCTCTATGTTTAACAGGTGACTACATCACACAGAAGAGGAAAAAGCAACTAAGAGCTGACTTATCAGGATCAAGAGAAGCTGAAAGCCAGAAGGATAATATAATCAAAGTGCTAAAAGAAGTATCAAGAATTCTATACCCAGCAAAACTATACTCCAATAATGAAGAGGCAAGAAAGATGCTCCCAGAGAAACACAACTGACAGTGTTCACGTCAATGTGGAATAATGCAGTAAAAGAGGAACAGATGAAAAAAGGACACGAGACACAAAACAATAAAGAGCTAAACTGAAAGATAAATCCGACCAACAATATTTCATTACATGTTTATAAATGCTACAGTTAAAAAGTATAAATTATCAGACTGTATGAAAGGAAAAAACCAAAACTATGTGCTATAAGAGACAAACTTTCAAAGAGACAGATACATAAATATTTATCAAAATAAAAAACTGGAAACAATACTCCATGCAATCAGGAACCCCAAGATAGCTAGAGTGGGCATAGGAAGGCCTACCCAACGCTTTTTAAGAAGATATTACTACAGGGGCGCCTGGGTGGCTCAGTCGTTAAGCATCTGCCTTCAGCTCAGGTCATGATCCCGGGGTCCTGGGATCGAGCCCCGCATCGGGCTCCCTGCTCGGCGGGAAGCCTGCTTCTCCCTCTCCCACTCCCCCTGCTTGTGTTCCCTCTCTCACTGTGTCTCTCTCTGTCAAATAAATAAATAAAATCTTTAAAAAAAAAAAAAAAAGAAAGAAGATATTACTACAAATGAAGCAGGACAAAAAAGTGAAGACATAAATACTAGAAAAATACAAGTAAAACTATTGCCATTCATAGAAAATGTGATTTAGATTAAAAAACCCTTAGGCTAGGCTACATGCATATACCCATATATACACACATACATATAAACACACACACGCTATAACAAATGAGTGAATTTAGGAAATTCATAGGACAAAAATTAACAATATCAATTACATTTGTAAATATTAACAACCCACAATTCCCATTTAAAATAGTGCGAATGTAAATCTCAGCAAACACTGTGCCAGGCCTACACCAAGGGCTGTGAGTGCAGGGCATGGCTGAGGGAGACAGAAGACTCCATGGCGGCTTGGAAAAGAGTGAGGCTCAGAGTCACTGCACACCCCAGTCGTTCCCCTCCTAGGTAACCGTGCCTTAGAAATGAAAACATATGTCCACATAAGTCCATATGAAACCATACAGCAAATTAATTTACAGTGACAAAAAGCAGGTCCCTGGTTTCCTGCGGCAGCCAGGAAGGGGTGGTGGGCCACAAAGCAGCCCAGGGATACGGAGGGGGTGACCGAAATGTTCTTTTATGGTAGTTCTGTCAGTGTCTTCAGAGGTACAGAGAACTGTCAAAGCACATCCAACTGGACACTTTAAATGGATGCCACTTTCTGTACTAAAATGATTCTGCAATAAAGTTTTTGAGGAAAGAAATAAGCAAATAGGAAGAATTAGTGAATGAACGAACAAAGGTTTTAAAGTAAATAAGCCTTACACACCTGCTTAAAAGTAAGTAAGAACATTTAAATAGTGAGGAAAATTTGTAAATATAAACAAGTAACACTTTCTTAAAGATCTCTAGTTTTGTTTCTTTTAATTTGTTTGTTTTGAACCTTAAATTTGTACTGAGTGTAAGGAGATAAAACCTTAACAGGCTTTACTATAAAAACCAGTCACACAAATTACATAATTATGACTATATAAAAAAATGACCTCATATCTCAAGATATGTATACATAATTCAGTTTTATTACTGAAAGCAGACCCTGTCATCCTATGGAAAATAAGTAAATTTTATTGTCTGATTCATCTGGCATGTTTCATGTCTGTGTACCCCACAGAAGCACAGAACGCAAAGCTATTCTAACACTTAGGTAGAAACAAAGTCACTGCTTAACAGACTCAGAAGAACGGTCTAGACTTACAGTCTTTCTGTCCAAAGCAATGCTGATGAAAACAGACTCTTCCTTAATAGGAATTGTCACAATAAGTAATTGCACTATGAAACAGAATGACTGCATTTCAACTGCTATTTTGATACAGAATTTTTACACACTTAAAACTCTGGTGAAAAAAGGTTAGATTAGAATTACCTGGGCCAATCTGGAAATGCTACAAAATACGTATGTACACACACACGTACATGTTTTTAAAAGACAGCATCTCTCTCTGTATTTAAATACACACACTGACATATGCACGATACTGTCCCAGTGTTGTGTTACTGTGAAACAAACAGAGCAATTAATTCACAGGGTAGCACTCATTCCTACACTCATCATTTATGAACCTGATTCCATTAATAAATACAATCCATAATGAATAAAACTGATCTACTTTATTCAAAATCGATCACAATAAAAAATACCTTCTGTGATACTATCATTGAAACAAGGCTTACAAGAACAAATGGGTGAAACAAGCCTTGTCGATTACGATTCGCAAAACTTAATAAACCATTTGAGAGTATTTCTGCAGTAAGACAAAAGAGGACAGACCATGTCAGGAGAACAATGAAAACAAAACGACCTGAATCGAGACAGAGGGAAAATTAACAACCCAGCTACCAAAAACCCATCAAGGCACCAACATCACCCATCAAGTCTTAGCTAGAAATAAGAAACCTGCCAAAAGGGCTGCGAGCAGAAAACATACAGTTAAAGACAATATCTGAATTGACGTAGTGGGACTGAAGACAAGTCTCTGAGTTTTTTCTTCAGACCCATCTTCACCCCCTCCTGATACCTGAGTCATTTATGGAGAGACCTCCACAAACCTGAGTCATAGCCTTCTTACTGATGGCAAATGATGGACAGTCCTCATGCTGCTACCGACAAGAACGCTGGTAACAGTCAAACAGGAAAGGGGGAGAAAGACTAGAAAAAGCAGAAAGAAAAACTTAAAAGAAATCAGGGATCATTCAGGTGTTTAAAAACACACTTCTCCAGGTCAAAATGCGTACAGGACATGATTTCTTAGGGCCCAACATGGAAATATACAAAATAATAATGCTGGGTTACTGAGACAATATTAAATCATGTTATACAAAGGTTCCAAACGCCAAAAACTAAGAAGTTAATTCTTCAAAGATTCTCACGTAAAATGATTAAATTACCAAAAATTTTTCAAAAAGAAAAAAAGACGCTGTGGGAGGTAAGTCCTCAGTGATCCGGTGGGCAGTGGCAGAGGCAGCCCACAGGTGCTCTGTGGCTGTGGTCTCCCGTCCTGGGGTCTCAGCTGCGCCGCCTCCTCCCAGCCTCCTCCTGGAGGCCCTGAGGCGGGATCAGTGCCCTTCCAGGCATTCCCATCCACCCAGTGCCCTCACCACTGTTCTGACCACACCACACCTGAACAGACTATGTGATGGTCTTGCACAGCAGAAGTAAACGTTCACCACCATATCCCAGAGCCCAGCAAGAAGCCGGGTTTCCGTAAATACGATTTTTTTTAATTAATGAAGAAACGTAAGCTATGCTCTGTCTGCAAAGCACATTTTGATAAGAACAATGATAAAGACCCAAAATATACCACAGGAGCACAGAGAGGGAAGTTCCCGTTGACTGTGGAGACTACCAAAGTCTTCCCAGGAAGGGAACTACAACTTCAAGTTCAGGCTGAATTTAGCCAAATGGTTAAAAAAGATCTCGGGAAACGGGTACTACAGAAGTAAAAGAAAATGAGCGAGCAGGATCTGAGACAGGAGTGGTGAAGGTGAGTGGTTCACAGGTAGGTCTGTGTGAAGGAGGTGAGACGCGAGGCTGGCAGGGCAGGCAGGAGAGCGGGAGGGGGGCAATGCGGCGCTCCGGGGTCCCAAGGGAGCTTGCCTCCAGCGTGACCCCTCCTCACAATGGCCAGAGGTTTCACTGTATACAGAATACATTTTGCAAGTAAAAGCAAAGGAAATACAACACCCTGTCACACATCCCATACGACTCCTCACGTCAACACTGGTTTACCCCCTACCAAATCGAAGAGTTGATGCTGCGGAAAATACTTCAAAACACTCCCTGATACTATGAGGAAACTACCGGCAAATCTTATTTCCCGGTGGCGAACGGTATTCAATCCACATATAATAAAATACTGAATAATCATAAGAAATTTTACTCTTATAATACAACTGCTATGTACTTTCTTTAAATTCTTCAATTTTGAAATAAAGTTGAAAGTATTGTGTCAAAAGACAGTGAAAGAGTTATCATTAATCTTCACAACTGACAAACAAAAAAGACATATAAACAAGTGCCAGGATAATAAAATGGTGCTATTCACTTTTTTAAAAGAAAAAAAATAAATTGTACGAAAATTATTAAGCTAACAAAGCAAGAGAAAATATGAGCAGAAAAATGACAGTTATCTGCAAAATTCATAAATGTGTCTTTTGTATAACCATAATGATCATATTTTATGCTGTCATTTTGCATTTAATTGCTCACCCTGGTACTTTTCTTCATAGAAGCCATCAGTATCCCACAGAGCCAGATGCTGAATTGCAAAAACATACTGTGACCATGGACTTATACGAAAGTTACTTTGCTGAGCTGTGGTGTATGACAAGTTAATTTTTGCAATTACACTTTTTCCAACAATAAATGATGCTACTGCTTATGATTATCCTATCTTATTAAAAAGAGGCAAGGAAATATTCTTATAATAAACTAATCAAATTCTTTTAAAGGCTTCAGCTGGTGTGAGAAAGTTAACTTTTCAAGTAGCTTTTCTAGAATACGTCCAAAAGTAAAAATCACCACCTCAGCTGAAATACATAAGAAGCTTAATGTGTTGAGGCATGACTATGTTTTCTGAATGTTAACATACAACGCCAAGTTATGTCAAGCCTCTTAGGAAATGTCACATACCAACCTTAGTCTTTTGATCATTACTTTTACTTCTGCTTCATTATGCGAAACACAGTATTCAAAAGATAAGTCCTATAACTGTCACTTAAAAGAAATGGCTATTGCACAATAATTTATCTGCAAGGTGTAAATTGTTCTAAATTTAAAATACATGCAGTGACCATCACTGTCACATACCCAATAGTAATAAAACAGTAGGATATCATGCACTGTTAAAACATAGGCTATTCCCTATAATATAGGATCTCTGTATAATATACTACAAAATTTGGGAGCTATTATGTTTTGTTTTATTCATTAAAAGACAGAGCAGGAGGACATTTCTCTTTTAATAAACCTTCCCCACATTAAAGCCAGATGAGTTATTTCATGATGAATGTTAACATATCAGGACAAAACAAGCTGAGCCACATTTCCCAAATGCTTAAGTCAAACATGCTTACTGGAGAAGGGTGTCTGAAAAACAGCTATTTCGTATGTGTGTTTATTAAAATCTCTTTTACTTAGTGACTTAAAATCTAACTGAAAATATGTTTTAATCACATGATAATGTACATACAATATACAATTTCATTGCATTACATAAAAGGAGCATCAGGGAAACCTAGTAAGCTTTTCTCGGGATTTTAGCAAAAATATAACGGGATTGATTTTTTTTAATGTACAACATTGTCCCCACGTCAGTTCCTGATCTGAAGGGGTTTGTGAGAGTGTTAATTCAACATATATTCAAGACTTAATGTGATAAAAAGTCTTAGAATTTTGAGAATCTTAGAAATCTTTTATTTCAAATCCCTAATGTCTTTTACCTAATATGGGATAAAATAGAAGGCATGCAGTTTCACGCTTGCACGTGCGCGTGGAGGACACCGACCCAGAGACCGGCTGCCCAGGATGAGAAACCTAAGCACAGACGGCGGGCGCGCCATCAGCAGCAGAGTTCGCATCTGGGCCATGAGGTCCTCCATGTCCTGCCCCTGCTAGTCCAGAAGGGACGACAGGCTTTTCAGATGTCACTCTGGCCACACACTAAGCGGGAACCTGCTGGGGCCCACAGGGACCTGCCTCCATGTCCCTGGCTCAGCCCTGAACTTCCTCAGTGGTCTCCGTCGGTTGTTCGGGGTGCTCTGAGGCCAACTCACCGCGTCATCTCCACTCCCTGCCCTCTCCTCAGCTCAGCACCTCTTCCTGGATGAACCACACACAGCAAACACTCACTAGAACCAACCACAAAGTTGTCCTGCTCTCCTCTCCAAAGCCTGCTTCCGTGGAGCGAGGCTGCCGGCTGACTACTCCAAGTCCGTCCTCTAGATTCTTCCCTGTTCCTTTCACCCACCTCCTCCTCCAGTTGGGCCCTCAAGCCTGTCTTTTCCACGTCAAAACTGTACCTCCCCTCCTGCCCTGTCCTCTGTCCCCACTGCGTTCTACAGAGCTTCCAACTCCAGCCCTGGGGCTGGCTCCAGAGGGACAGCCCCCTCCAACGGCCTCCACGGGAAAGCCTCAGTTCCCGAAGTGGGCGCCTCACATACAAACCCCAGGGGGTGGGAGATCTGACAACTCTGATGGCTTCCCCACAACTACAGGGAAAAGTACTAAGTAAAGCACTCAGTCTCCACAGTCTTCCTCTTTGGGCTTCTCTCTCCTTCAGGCCCTCCCCCCTGGGCTGCCGACAACAGGTTCTCAAACAGCTACGCCTGCCCTCCTGCCACCCTGTCTCCTCTATGCACACAGAAAACCCCCACGTGTCTTCAGTGTTTCGGTAACATTTCCTGTGACTTCCCCGGGCCAAGTCGGCTAGCGTGCCATACACTCTGGTATGGACATGGTTCTGTTTCGCCAAGTATCCTGGGACTGACTGCTGGTGTTACTGACGATTACAGGGCATGGACTGGGATGGATTCCTTTTCGTGCCCAGGACAGCCACTGTCCAATAACTTTATTAATTTTAAATGAACTGAACATTTGGAAGAACTTATATAAATGGAAAATAATAATCTTCTTTATTAAAATGTTTGACAAGAATGAAAGAGAAAAGTAGCAAACGGACAGCTAACACTCCCAGTTCTGAATCAGTCATACAAATGAGACTGAAGACACGGAAGGCATCATCTCTCTGGTTTTCCAAGTAAAGGCAAAACCAACATGGCAGCAAGGAAAGTTCTGCCAGCTCCGCGAGACTGAGAATCCGTGTCTCCTAACCACTGCTGTACAGAACTCCCACACGTCACATCCTGAGGCTAAGATGAAAGCTGCGGTCTTAACAACAATGTGTGCAGAGACAGCATGTAATAGTTTCTAAGCCACATCCACATACTTTATCTGATCACCTACTCAAAAGACACATCATTGCCCCACTTTGAGGTAAAGAAACGAAGGGCGTTTTCCTATGACTAAGATGTAGAAGCTGGAACATGAACCCAAGACTTCTAACTGCAACTACATCACCTCTCTAATAACCACATTCAAAGGTGTCCAACACAAGGCTGCAGAACACTAGCTAGGAAATGGCCAAGACACATACCTAAAGCATGCAGGGCCAAATCACACACCATGGGTTCTCCTGAAGTTTACAGTAAAAATCAGAATTAAATAAACATTAATAAAATGTTTTAAATCTTTAATAAAAAGATTTGTAAGTAAATGTTAATGGACCACTTTGTTTTGGAGTATAAACAACTGTATTAGGACTGCTGTAACAAATTATAACAAATGTAGTGGCTTAAGACAATACAAATGTATTATCTCCCAGATCCATACTTCAGAAGAACCATTACTGGGGAATCTAGGGGAGGATACCTATTGAGGCCACCCACTTTTGTTGGCTCCGGGCCCCTTCCTCCATTGTCAAAGCCAGGAACGGTGGGGGTGTCCTTCTTACATTATGTCCCGTGACCTCCTCTTCTGGCCACCCCCACATGCAAGGACCCCTGTGATTACATTGGGCTCACCCCGAATCCACCATAATCTCCCTATTTAAGGTAAACCGACAGCAACCCTGAGTTTCACTGAAACCTTATCTCCGCACTGCCAAGTAACAGAATACAATCACAGGTTCTGGAGATTAGGATGTGGCCATCATTTATATTGGGGCGGGGGGGAGGGGAGCAGGAGGAAAGAAGGGTTGCATCATTCTACAAATCAAAATAACCCAGATTAAAAGTGGATACTAATTAAAATCTAAATTTAATTTTGAAGTTTTGTATCCCCTCCCCAGGAAACAAGGTCCACGGAGAATGGATAGAGACAACCCATCATTCATTTTAAACTGTTATCTCATTCTGACAGGATACTAGAAAAAATAACCAGAGTCTTACTTTAAAAGACGCTTTCCAACCAGCTAGTAAAGTGAAGAATTAGTCACAGGCTAATGTGACTACCTGTAACTATGACTTCATATGCAGACTAGGTTTGACTACTCTCACCTTTGCTTGCAGAGACTATGTTTGCATTCTCCACTCAGGCTCCCTTATTTACTTAAAATGCAGAGGGCAAAAATCAAAGACACTGATTCGCTCACTTCGTCAACTTCGAAGCTCCTGAATATCAGTAAACAGGTACCAGGTAATAAGAACAAACTATTAAAACTTAGAGCTCTCTACTGCTTATAAAGCATTCTGATTACATCATCTGCCTCTTGCATCACTGTGAGGGATATTTAGAGAAATATTACTAAGTTTTCCGATGACACCCAGAGAAGTGGGCTGCTGTGGCCAGTGCCACAGTTACCACGTGCGCGGTGCATCAGCCCACACGGGAGTGCTGTCCTGTCCTCACAGCGTCCCCACAGCTGTGGGAAAAGGAACGGCACCTATTAAGGAGAGAGGGGGAAAACCTAAACTCAGTAAAAACATAACATTTTCCCAAACTACACTAGTCACATATTTTAGATATGCTCATTAGAAAAAATACACGAAGAAAATGTGTAATCCTACATTTCTACTCAAACAATAGAGAAATCTGAATCCATTAGAATTTTAAATAGAAAGTGTTAAAATAAGAATACTCCTACATGAGGAAAAAATGAAAAGTTTACAGCATTTCTTCATTTTTACTTTTCTACTAATTTGTGTAAGCTCTACAGGATTAATTAAATCAATAAATAGAGATAATGTGCAAAAACCCTGAGAGCTTAAATATTGTGGTAAACTTTTTAAAGTTAAAATTTATCTGCCCTAGTTAAGAAGTGAGTGAAAAACAGATCACAAATGAAAGGGGACAAAATTGTAGTGACTGTTACATCTTTAGTATCTTTATATGACTAAACAAAATAACTGTCTTTTTGAACAGAAGTTACAAACAGACTTTTTCAGGTCAAAATTCCTTTAAAATATACTATTTGAACTGTTCCTATGTCCACACTATTAAAGTTAATATAGTAGTAACATTTCAATGCAGACAATAATGGAAAAACTTCATTCCCCCACAGAATTTTGCCTCTAGAAGTACATATAACAAAGTTGGAGGAAACACGGGATGCTTGTTGATAGTGACAGGATTATTTCAAAACCCAATTATATCTGTTCATTCCCTTTTGCTTAATTAAAGCAAAAGGCATCAAAATCTTCCTCCGCAGTAATCATGCGGAAGCTGCACAGCCCGGATCCAGTAATTAACTTAACCTTATCACTGAACTGTATTGGGTCACTCGGGTGCAACCCAGTACCAAAGCTAAGAATCAATGCTCTCAGGCTAACACTGCAGAGTGACGCAGAGATTGAGTAACGCCATCTGTGAATGGACAGGCTTTGTTCCTACCTCGCTGCGCTGGATAAATGTTCCTGCTCATAACTTTAATGTGGCAGCTTAACCATTTAATCATTGTACATTAATACATTATCAATATTATGAACATGTAACTACAAAATTACTTGTCAAAGTAATCAGATATTACAGATTTTGTGCATACATGCAACACAGGGGATTTTGAATATTAATTGTACATTTACAAAGAAGATATATTGCAGATTTCTAAACACATATAGAGACATTTTATGCACAGTAAAGTTTAAGTTCTAGAGAAGTATGTTTCTGAAATTTACATGGAATCATTCCGTGCTCCATCTTCCATCAGACATACGCGTGGGTGGTTCTAACATGGCTTCATTCAACCTAAAAGATGGATGTGTATACAATTTCTAAAAATCCAATTTATTCAATTATGCCAATTTACTTGATATTTTATTTGTTTTCCTGGAAAATATTTCAAAATATAATAAATCATCTTTTGAATATACATTGCTTAAGGTCATCTATTCATTATTCCCAGTTAAGTTTAAGCATATTTTGTTATTTTGCTAAAGGATCAAAAATCCTGTTGCCAAGACGTGGTTTTGTGGTCTTTCACTTTCACCAAGTAAGACACTAAATCATAAGGGACGATGATCAGCAAATTCCCTGCGACAGGCCCTAAGCCTGCTGAGGTAATGCAGCTGACAAACTTTGATGTGCCATGCCCGGGCACATTATGTTCATGTAGTGTGTACATCTGGGCACCCTTTACGGCAGTGCAGCAAACAGCCACTCATTTATTCCACTCTAATTAGCACACATGTAAATCCTCACCAATCAAGCCGCGCGCGGGGTTACCGTTGTGGCAGCCATACAGCAAGCTGGCAGAACAGACGAGCGAAGGAGGAGCAGACACTTCTGGGCTTGATCTGAGCCTGCCGTCACATCGGGCAGGCTCCCCCAGACAGGGCTGCAACCAGCTCTCCCTTTCAAAACTGATCAGGGGACCCCAAAAGAAAAAGGTCAACAGGCAGAAAGCTGATTGGCCACAATTCTCGGTTCTTTACCAGTCCCAGGAATACACCTGAAGCAACATGCTTCTCGTTCACTTAAAAACAGAACCATTACAGCCAGGAGTCAGGATTAAGTTATAAACGGGCTTTATGACAGAAGATACAAAGCAATTCTGAAGAAAGGCTGTCACACCACAACACGCAGTAAGTTGCGGGACTGCTAGGAAACGGTAAGCAACAGACCTCTCTGTGCCTGGGCGCCAGGCGATGCGATGTCCTCGCGGCCGCTGTGTTCCGTAGAACAACTCTGTTAGAAGCCAGCGTAAGTCACTGCTTCCTTCTATTAATCCTTTGCCAGCATATACATTTAAACTGATTTTTCATGCCAAACGACCAAAACCAGCAACTCCATCTTTGAACATACTTATAAAAATGTTATTAAAAAAATACAGACCGCACCAGTTTGGGATTTTTTGTTTGTTTCTTCTTTCACCATGATGAAATCCTCATGCCTTTTTTAGAACATCATGCACAACAGTAATTTGCCAAAAAAAAGAAAATTGTTCAAAGTTAGAAAGAACAGAGACTGTGCCAGTAAAAATGAATGTAGTATCTACACTTCAATGTGTTTTACTAGAAAGGTTTTCCCAGTAAATACGAACTTACGCCGTTTCTGAACATTCATTTAACTTGCCATTCCCGGCGCCATCATCCAAGCACCGAGGAAGCCGTTCAGCAAGGAGGATGGAAGGCGTCCCACGAAGACGCGCGACCACGTGCAGGGGACGCATGTGAGAGAGCAGGCGCCACCCGCCGCCCTGAACGCAGCCGCTCTAGGAGGAGACGGTCACGTCGGACCGCTCCTGAAAAGGCACCGTGGCTGGGAAAGGACAAGAAGTCTTCCTCAAGAAGGCAACGACCACCGGATTTCTTAAAATACTTAGGTATTTTAAGGTAACTAAAAATTTAATCCACTTCTTAGACACTATCAGGAACTCACTCTTAAGTGTTAGGAGTATACCAGGTAAACAGAACAGACACTGTTTCTCTCCTCGTGGAGTCCACAGCATGGCTTCGGGGAAAGACGCTAACCCTGTAAGCACAGAGTTGGCCTGCAGAGGTGGGTACTGTGCGTGAAGCGGGGGCACCGGCCCCAAGACACCCCACCCCCACCGCTTGCCCCTGCAGGCCTTGCAGGGACCAGACTCAGGAGTCGCCCTACCTAAAATAAAATAACCACTCTCCCCCAACCCCACTCTCAAACCCTTCCCCTGATTTCTGCTTCTCCAAAGAGGTGACTACTTTGGAACATCTGCCCTTACACTGTCTTTGTCGCTGTTGATTTTGACTCTCCTGAATGTGAGGGGGCTCCGTCAGAGGGGAGACACGGCCAGCCTTGTTCACAGCTAAAGCCCACACCAGGAACATATCAGGCACTGAGGAAACAGGTGCTGAAGAGATGGGAGAACAGAGGAACAAACGAACATTCCAGCTGAGCAACATACAGAATTCTGGCTTGACCAGATGCAGGGAATATGGATCATCTCACCTCTCAGGACTGAAGGCCTGGGGGTCATTTACAGTTAGTTTTAAAAGTTTATTTCAAATTGGGGCGCCTGGGTGGCTCAGTCCATTAGGCGACTGATTCTTGATTTTGGCTCAGGTCATAATCTCGGGGTCATGAGAGCAAGCCCCACGTTGGGCTCCCTACTCAGTGATGCTAAGTGTGCAGTCAGCTTGAGATTCTCTCTCTCCCTCTGCTCCTCCCCCTACCCTGCTCACAGTTTCTCTCTCTCTCAAATAAATAAAATCTTTAAAAAAAAAAAAAAAAAAAAAAGCATTTATTAGAGGTATTTACACAATCAGGAACATACCACTTCCACATACAAAAAAAATCAAGGTAATTCTTATGATTTCTCCAAAACAAAAGCGAAAACTTGTAGGAAGTGATGAAGTGCTATCTGGGTGGCTCAGTCGGTTAAGCGTCTAACTCTTGGTTTCAGCTCAGGTTATGATGTCAGGGTTATGGAATCGAGTCCCGCATCAGGCTCCCGACTCAGTGTGGAGTCTGCTTGAAATTCTCTTTCTCTCTCACTCTCCCTCTCCCTCTGCTCCTCCCCCTGCTTGTGCTCTCTCTCTATAGTAAATAAACTAAAAAAAATAAAAGACCGTGATGAATATGTTATGAATCTCTCAAATAAATCAAATCCACAAATAATTCCTGTAAAAATGATAATTCTGTAATGATCTGATATTACAGAATTCCTCGATTGGGCTTCATTTTTACATAATTCATCTTAAAACATATTCCCGCCTAACACCATAATCCAAAGCACCCATAATCATGATCGGCCACATGCATAGAGTCATATATACCTAAGGACACTGAGTCGGCAGGAAGGAGAGGGAGAGACACACAGAACTAGATACTCCAGGCTACATTAGCCCTAATTGTTAGCCAGGAAAAGAAAACCAGAAAATGATCTTTAGTAGCTGACAAGGACACTGGCTCACAGAGAAGTCAGTGCAAACAGAGTTCGAGAGATATAATATAAACTGTGCTTTCATCTATAAATAGTAACTACAGTTTCGTGTTTTATATGCATAGGGTTTGTTCTCACCTGCAAAAGAAAGTTCACATCTCACATCAAGACCTTATTTAACCTATTTCTTTTAATTTTCATATTGTCAAAAATGTCCAGTATTTGTTTCCTTTCTATTTACAAGACACAAGCTATTAATTTTTAAATATACCCCTATCTTATTTAATCACTAATAAAGGACAAAAACACAATTTCACCAACATAAATGAATTCTGAGTTTTGCTACATTAAAAGATATGTTTTTTCCCATAAAATAAACCACATTCAAAATAGGGCAAACTATATGGAAGAAGAAAAAAAAAAACTTAACCCATATTTAAAAATACAGTCTTTAATCTACAAATATATATTCATAGGACTCTAGATGTGGAATATAATTATATACTCCATCTGAAGTTGTTTTAAGGCATATAATAAATTTTAAGTGCTATCACAGAATGAATAGCACTTGGGCAATTGAGCACTTTCCTTTTTCTTTCCAAAGGGCATCCTATTCAACTACATCGGAGGTGGCAAGTAAGTGGCTCAGGCACCACCCAGAGTCTTCATTCCCCATGATGCCACCGGCGGCCTCAGGACCTCTCTCAACAGTCTCCACTCATCCACTTCCAACAGACTGCAGGAGAAATCAATCCACCTTCCCTAAGCTTAATCCAGGGAATACTTTACTGACAGCTGGACTTCCTGAGTTTACCAAAACAAAACAAAAACAAAAACAAAACTCAAGTCAAAACACCATAAACATATCTTTATTTATCAATCTTCTATAAACCTACTGAGAAACTAACTCAATGTGTCACAACTTGATCAAAATGTATTTGACATTAAATGCAATGATATTTAGGTGATATTAAAATGCAACTAGGGAAGGGTCAGTACTGGGGTCTGTGTGAGCTAAGGAGAAACAGAATCTTAATGAAAAAAAAAAGGCCTGCCATCAAAAAGACACATTCTTACCATGTTTGCTATTAAAATCAAAGATACAATAAATTATACGATGAGTGTACCTGCAACTCAATAGTGCCTTGTCAACAGCCATCCTTTTTCCTCTACTGTCTCCCAAAAACACAAGACTCTTACTGCAGGGTCTAATGCATCAAAACATTACACTAAAGCTGTTAATGCAAACAGCACATCGACTTAAGCAAGAAAATGCAAAGTTATGCTTCATGAAGAGGTGTCATATATGTATGATGCTTATGCCAACGCTGTTTGAGTATTTCACAGAACTCGAGATAGTCTCTTTTTAAAGAGAAGATCCATCATTTCATGGACCTGCAACTTACAGAGGTGGTCAATTAACAAAAGAATATCTAACAATTCTCTTTGGGTCCCTCTGGCCATGAACCCAGGTCTGTGTCATGCTCAGAACCTCTGAAAGTCACAGCCATACTCAGGACTATAAGAAAGAACTCCCTTTTCATTTCATTCTCCCAATTATAATTGTACTAAATCATATCCTATGAACAGCAATATCTTGATTGGGTAGAAGGCTATATAAAAGAGCTCCCTTTCAGGTCCAATAAAAACAAAATCTTTTCAAAGGTCTAAAGAAACTGGGCATGCTGACATTTAGCACCTAAATCTACCATCTACTGTATCTCACTACACCTAACAATATTAACTGATTAATTAATCAACGTAAATGTATGTTTAGAGGCAGCTTGTGGATATTTGTTAGCACATCACTTACCAGCATGACAGGTCACGGTAACATAATTCATTGATGATTTTATTACTAAAAACATTACCACATTCTGTAAAAATCAATGCCAGTAGCAACTGAGTAAGGCCAACTCCTGTAATTCGCACACTCACATACTTATGCATGTCTGCGTGTGTGTGTGTATACGAGCATGTATGTATGGGTGCAAGCATGGTGTGTGTGCTTATATGCAAATATGAGATATATTTATATATAAATATGTGCATACGTCATTCCATTTCTGACTGATAAACCATTTAACCAATATATAAAACTCACTTGTGTGCATTAGAAATAAGGTAAATCAAAAATACCTTTATCTCATGGTAGACTTTCAATAAAATTTACTCTTCTTTATCCTTTTTCCATTTCAAGCAGAATATTTACAACTTTATTAAAAAATCCATAAAATATCTATAAAGAATATATATATTGATAAATTGCATATTGATATAATTTATAAAATTGCAAAGTGTTTATCAGCTTAAGATATGGATAATACATGTTCATCTCACTTATGAAGTTGAATATTCTTGAACTGTTGTATAAAAGATGAAAAACTTCTCTACTAAATTATACATTTTGGGTAACTGCCACTGAAAATATCAGAGATATGTTTAATAAGAAAAACTGACCCAGGCACAAATAAGATTCAAGCACCCTTCCTATTTCACATCTCAACTCAGAGCTAAGAGTCCTTCTCGACATGGAGCTGGTATCACATCAGAAAGTTGATGTCAACTGAAAGAGCAGTGTAATAATATGCAAACTGCATTTAATCAGCAGCCCCTCCAAAATGTAATGCCACCTCTGATCTAATACCTCATTAGAAGGGCATTCAAAAATGGAATATTCACAGGCATGTCTCCTTTATAGATATTTTCACTATAATAATGGTAGCTGAAATGGCACCCCACAGAGGTCTATGTGCATACCAAGCTAAAACATAAGCAAATTAAACCACAAACTCTACTTTGAAGTTTCAACTTCAGGATTTACAAAATAAAGCTGATACAGGAATTTTATTTACTTATAGGGGCTTATGAAATCTATTTCCTAAATCTGTAAAATAGTCTTTTCTCTCCACAATGCAATGAAGAAACTGGGGTGGGGGTGGGTGGAGCAGGACTAGATATTAACAGGTTAAAGGCCAACAATATAAAAGAAACAGGAATGAAAGAAAAAGTTAAACAAAAGCAGAGGCAGAAATCAGGGTCAGGTTGAAGATTAGATTCGAATCAGAAGCCACCATCTGGAAGAAACAGCCTACTTCAAAACTGCTGGATATGTTAGCTGGACCTGTTCCCTTCCGTGGCGACTGGGGAGGGAGGTCTCTGTGACGGCTGACAGGAGCAAGGGAAGGTTTATGGTACTGCAGTGTTTCCTGGTCCTGACGCTGCTTCCCTGAGTATATTCATTTTATGAAAAATCACCAATTTGCACACTTGTCTGTACACGATATATATCCACACCATGAGTCACAGTACAATTCAATCCAGAGTTCTGCTTCCAGGGAGCCAGAACACAGTACATACAGGGAAATCAGAACAATACAGGATGGTTGATCTTTGCAATAAGTTATCTCACTATTGGCAATATCAGCTGCCTCCTTTTGATGAGCTGATCAACAAACTGATTCAAGGAGGGCAAGCTGGTTTTAGCACTAACAGTACTTGTGACAATTGTCTACTGTCTCAGCCAGCTCTGAGTGCTAACAAAGTACCATGGACTGTGTGGCTTAACCAACTGACAGATCGCTTCTCACAGTTCTAGAGGCCAAGTCCAAGAGCAGGGTGCAAGCACAGTCAGATTCTGGTAAAAAGTCTCTTACTGACTTGACTTGTAGATGGCTACCTTCTCACTGTATCCTCATGGGGGTGGGGGGAGGATGGACAGAGGGAGGGAGGCTGTCTGGTGCCTCCTCTTGTAAGGACACTGCTCCTATCCTATCAGGCACCCTTGTGCCCTCATTTAGTCTTAATTAACTCTTTATAGGTCTTGTATCCAAAAATACAGTCACACTGGGGATTAGGGCTTGAAAATCTGAGTTCTGGAAAGACACAATGCAGTCCGCAGCACCTACTAAATGCCCGGCACCATTAGAATACCAGGTAATATTTTTAAATATTTGATAGGTGAATTTTAACAGAGAAAAGAATAGGTTCCAGAAGCAAAGCTGTAATCTTGCCGCCCGGAGGACAAAGGCTAGACCATGAGGCAGACAAGAATCTCATGTTGTCACAGGTGCACTTCTCCTTTCAAGAGGACCCTCTCTACCACACTAACTAACATGGTTTAGGGACCACGTGTCCTCTCTCATCACAGAAACAGTTCACCATTTTGAAGGATGAAGGTAAAGTTGAAAGGAATGGCCTTTATGAGAAGAGAAGACCGTTCTGATCTGGAGGCGGGGGGAGGTAAGGGTTCGGGGAGAGAGAACTGGGGAGAGGGCTGGAGAGAATCAAACCACACAATTCTCTCCAGCACCCTTGCTGGGGGACAGGACAGGGGCTGAAGCCCGTGCAGTGACAGCCCCACACAGTGACATCACACTTCTGATGCCCCTCACCAGAAGCATGGGTTCAGCAGCTTCCCCCCAACTCAGAGAGCGATACAGATAACCCTGACCTAAAGAAAATGCCAAAGATGTGGCAGTGTAGAAACTGCTCGTGGTAAACTAATTAGACGGTTTTTATCTAAAACATTTCCCCCAAGAAAGCAGAAGGAAAAGACTTCAAACTTAGGTGCACTATAGAATTTATTTAAAAATTTACAAAGATAATTTGGGGACATAGGGGACAGTGGTATATGAAATTTAGTAAACCTCACAAAGCAGAACAAAATATTTCCCACTCAACAAACCGTATTTCACTCTCCAAATGTCCTTAGGAAATGGATTGTAAAGTATACGTGAATTTGAAACTTTGACATATTCGGCATATTATTTATTTCAGTGTGATAACAATAGTTATGCAACGATAATTTAAATAATATAAACTCACATTTTAGGGGGACTTTAATTTACTATGAGGAGCATATGCATATAATTTTCTCTCAAGAGAACCAACTTTGACAAATTACCTCTAATCTTCCAATAAAATATAGGATGATGTTAGAAAATTTGTGTTGCACTAAAGAATCTGTTATTTAAAATGTGACTTATATAGCTTTTAATATTTTCACTGTAAAAATTCACACATAAAGTGGGAAAACTACTCCACATAAACCTACCTAACAACTGAAAGAATGCCTGCTTAGATTTATCCAAATCTAACAAGTTAAGGACCAAAACCAGCATGCTGGGTGGTAAGTATTCCCTCATAAAGCATTTACTAGAGCACCTCACTATATTCTTAGGAGTCTCCTAAATTAATATGGAACAAATTTTTTCTCAAACTGCTCACTTGCAGTTGGGTACCAGGAGGCATTTTAAAAAATCTCAAAACTGCCCAAAACTCTTTAGACAAAGGTCAGGTATCACCAATTTCCTCGGAAAAGACTACTCTGAGCTCTCATGTACAACCATCCTTCAGGTAATGCACCTGGGTACCCCACCCCCAACATTTTTCTTTAGTAACACATTTAACTTTCATCTTGGACAAAAAAAATACGTCATAATAACGAGAGAAACAACAAAACCTGCAGGACACAAGGCACATTTCGACCAGCAACATCTCTTAAAGGCTCCTTTGCTTATTCATTCACTTACGCTTCAGTGTGGGTTGACACATCCCGACTCACTTCTGTGGTGCAATGCACAAGAAAACTCAGTCCCACTTGAAACTGAGCCCAAATGTGACCTGGGAGAGGGGAGGCACAGGAAAGGGGAGGGACAGGGTGTGCGGGGACAGAGAGCAGGCTCACACCATCAGTCAACGACAACGACAGAGCATCTCTTCATAGAAGGGGCGCTGCCAACACAATGGACCCAAACCTTCCCAAAGCCTTCTGCGCAGTAATGGCACCTTTCTCTAAACACTAGTCTCCGTTACCTGTTTATCTGGGGGAGCAGATAAGGGGGCAACAAACAGCATTGAAAGAGAGATGAGCTTATAACACCACCACTAATCAGGCCCCACCTGTGGCCTCATGAAACTTTGGGCATGTTTCAGGAATGATCTGACCATACTATTTTATGATTATCAGTTTATGACTTTCTGGACCAAAACTGTACATTCTTGAGGCAAAAGTTCAAACAGCTCTATTGTGCTTTGTGTGCTGAGTGCCCCACAGAGTGTCTAACACCTGACACATGATGATGACTAGGGCACAGACCACCAGGCAGATGGATGGATCGAGGAAAGCTCGGCTTCCACACCTAACTGCATGGAGAACTCCTTTCAAACAGTAGGGCCTGCTCGGTCTAAAACATGAAGACATCAAGCATGCAATCATAAAGACCATGAACAACAATGCGAGAGACAAATGGCTAATTCAGCTTGCTGTTTATAAATCTGGATGTTAACACGTCCAGCTTATTTAAAATGGAATATATAAAGATCTGTTTTTGTGGAATCACAACATAAAATTTTTTAAATGGATCATATTTTCCTAAGTTTAAATATCCTTAGTTTTATTTAATATCGATTTGTAGAAAGTTCCTGGAGTTCAAAACTTCAGTAACTGTCATTATTGTGGTCCTGCATCCATTATACATGAATAAAGGGAAAAAAATCTTATCAAAAAAAAAAAAATAATAACAGACCACTTTAGGAGTTGTCAATTGAGTGCACTTCTGCACTGCTGACCTTTACACTGGAACAAATAAATGTAATCAAATATGCTGATGTGATCTTAGCACTAACTGAAAAAAAAACTGGATTTTTTTTCTACTGTAGCTGTTTGTCTTATCAAGGATTTTAATCTATGATAAATTCCATAGCCATTAAAAATCTTAGACCATTGATTTATGCCTTAATTCAGACATGCTGAGCTCTTCAAAATAAATGTTCCAAAATAGCATACACTGCAAATTGCAATCTAACATAAAACAAATGTTAAAATGCTAGCATCTTTCCTGAATATAGTATAGTGTATTAATTGTTGGTCTTGGTAATGTAAGCTTAATAGTTTTGCATAATTTAAGTTTTAATTCATCGTTTAATTTTTAATTAAGTAGCTTTTTTTCAAGATGTGCTTTCTGCTTATATGTTGGTCACTAAACATGGTATATATAAAATAATTCTCTGGCATGAATATATGACAGTGCCGTGTAATATATGACTTCTCCATGATCTCAATATGAAAACAATCGTAACAGTTCATGATCTAAAAAAAAGAAAAGAAAAAAAAGCAGCCATTTTAATTTAGCATTAATACTTCAATACTTCAATAATTTAAGCCCGGAGACAATCCTTAAAAAACTAAAGACCTGAACACAAAAGTAAAACCAAACCACTTCCTTTGCAAAGAATTCCTTTGGATTTTAGTTAAAAATAATGAAGCTTTTTCGGGATATCATCCTCCATATTAAAAGCTAATTTGTATTTGATTTTCCTATGGAAACAATGGGGACCCATCCTGGCACATGTGCCTAAGGATACACAGTGTCCCCTCGGAGCAGAAGGGGATATGAAACCTTGCCCACCTAAGAGAAACTGGAAAAGCTAATGAGAATAGAGAAGGATCCAAGAAGGCGATGAGGGAAATGCTAACTTCCATGTCAACTTATGAGTTTGGATAGAAGTCCAATTAAAGCTTTAAAGTTATTATTACAGTGAGTGCCCTACCGCAAGGCTCCCCCTTTAGCTGTCTCTGAAGACAAAGCAGCGGCCGTTAACAGACTGCAATGTCTCATCATCTGCAGACCTTTTTAAAAAAACTTTAAAGCATATTTTAATAAACTCCTGCAGGTTATCATTTCATTCAATGTAATTTTTAACTGTGCCTTTATTTGGTTTTTATGTTATATAGCCTCAATATGATGAAATTAGAAAAGAATGTCAATAAAGGAAAATTAACAAAAAGAGTCTGAAGAACGCTAGCAGTATCATGCCCCGCTTCCAAACTACCTTGAGAGCTTGTACAAGTCTGCGGCCACCCTTACCAGAAAACAAGAACACCGGGGATCTGCCTGTTTCCACATCACCAGCACATCACAAAACCTCTCACCCACTACTGCCAGTGTTGATAAAATTAAAGGCACACATGCACACAAACACAGACATGCACCCCTGGCATGTATTTGTTTGCTTTCTCCGTGGAAACAGAATTGCCAAGAAAAGTTCCATGGAGGCCTGTTAAGATCAATGGTTTCACAGCTCTAAGCAGAGCTATACTATCGTTAACTGCTCAAAATAAAAGAGTTATGCATCCACTTAGATCATTTCTTTCCCTGAGGACTTTTCAGCATTAACTAGAACAGGCCTGCGACCATTGTCACAAAGACAAACTGTGGAAGTTAGAGTGGTTTCCTCCAGAGGACAGGATCTGTCATGTTCTAAATTATGCATTTGGTCACTCTTTGAGTTTATACGATCATGTTATTTGGAGGAATGGGGGAAAAAATCAGTTGTTTTTAAAAGGAGGGGATTAATTAAAAGACTTGTTGAAATAGCAGGTCAGCAAAGCTGGCTGTGAAGGAAACACATGTCCATGCCCTGAGCAGCTCCTTCCTTCTCAGCCACATCCATCCACATCCTTGCTCGAAGATATGCCCCACCAAACAGTCAGGGTGACTACTTCTGGACCACCAAGTAACCAAATGAACTTACAGGTGCAGGAGATCCTAATTGGAAGACCACCTTCCCTTCCCATCCACATAAAAATAACACTACACTGCATTCACGTATGTGTGTATAGATGTATTTTACATGTTTGTAAAACAAGCCAGCAAACTAAATATTCAAGTTATCATCCCCATTTCACAAATTGGGAGACCAACTGCGAAGTGAGAAAAGATGAATATGCTTAGCACAAAATTGAAAGAAGGGGAAAAAAAAAATTAATGTGTTGTTGAGAAGGCCAAGAGAACCCAGTAAGTATACATGACTAAATAAATACTGATCCTAGTTCCAAGTCAGACATTCCTTCTACCACTTAGAGTGCTAAGGCTTGTGCAATAGGAAGCAAATTGGGATAGGACAAGCAGGAAGAAGAAAGACGTCAAGGGCTATAAAAAGAAAATCAGAAAGAGGTAGAGTACTAACCCTGAAAAACAAGCCAGCACAAAGGCCCTTGGAAAAATAAAGAAGCAAAAGGTACAAAAGCTGCATTGTAGCAGGCACAATTTAGCCAGGACAGCACCGCCAATGTTTCAGATTTAGCACTTGCCCCAATCACTCACATATTTGCATCTTGAGGACTAAAGGAAGGAAACAGGGTATTCATCCACCAAGAATTAATGAGATATTCCCCTCAAAAACAGGGCACAGATGTTAAAACAGTCAAAAAAGTCCATTTCTGCAATTATATTAATATCTAAACTTGTTTTCTAACTCTTCCATATCTCCTATCCCAGAGCAACCTTTAATAAGCAACCTGACAAATATGAAAACAAAAAGAATCAATAGTAGCTCAGGATGGCAAATAACTTTGACCCAGACTTCTATAACTTCTTTTAAAAAGAGTAAAAAAGAACCTCAAAAGGAAATTAGATTTGCTTACATGCACTGTAGACCAAAAACAAAATTCCTATAGTTTCCATAACTATCTCAGGTTCACCTTCTGTAAAGTGAAAATAACAGTAACAGATCCATTGATGTCATGTGTTACTTAGAAAAACATATGAAATGGCACTATACAGAAGAATGGTGTAACTCTAAAGTGTCTAAAAATACTTGCTTTTCTTTATCAAATAGAAATTCAGATTGATACAGGTTCAAGAATTATAAAGTAAACAATTAACATTCCAGCCATGATAGAGTAACTACGGTCTACTGTAAACAACTAAAACGTTGGACAAAATACAGCAGACCATGATTTTCAGAAATTGAACAACATACAGAATAGGACTGTGAGCCCAGAGAGGAGAAGTAAAGGAGACGGGATCTAAGACAACTCTGGATGTAAATAATCTAGGAAAGAAAGAGAAAAATCACAAGGAAAATTGAAAAATATTTTGAATTAAATAAAAATGAAAATGAAACTTATTATGTTTGCAGATTCAGATACAGAAAGCTGCACTGGTCTCATGCTAACAATGGGAAAAAGTCTGATAACCCATAAAATTGTAACTTTTCCCTGAGTCAATCAGAAAGCTGAGGTCAGAATGCAACCAAATGAGGGCAAGGCCTTCTAAGTGGAAAAGGAATGCATGCACACCTCACCTTGGCCATTGGAAGGGGCAGCCACTACACAAGTGGGACAGAAAAAAAAAAATTAGCCAAAATTTTAATAAAGTATTGAAGGCCAAGAGTGAGCTAGTGTATCAGTTTGGAATAGTTGCAGGCCCAGACACCAGAGTACACAGCACTCCATTCATTACAAACTATTTTATCAGACCCCTACTGGTGCCGATGAGAAAGACTGAGGGACGTCGAGAGACTAAAGAGAACCCTAGTGGGTGGGACAGGCGTGTGCAGAATGACCAGTAGCTGCTGGAGAACAGGCACTGAACATGTCCAGTCGGCTTCACTAGGCATCTGTCTCCCATCCAATAAAGCCTCAACAAGCTAAGCAGTGGCAGCAAACACTGTGAGCCCAGAGCAAAAGCAAAGACACACTGCTTCTGGGAAGAAGCCATATCCACTGCCCCTGGGGGAGAGCACGGAAACCCTCTTACTTCCAGAACACAGGAAAAGACTCCTACTATTGGGGAAGGGGAGAAGAAATCACCCCCTACTCTGGAATGTGGCTCCTGCTGGGGGAAGCACAAAACTCCCAACAAGACCAAGAAAGACACCAAGTCAAGTTTAACTGCCATGAGAAGAAGAGGCAAGGACTATGAGGAAGCCCCACCCCTGAGGATCAGGCAGTCCAGGCCTTCCTGAGACTAAAGTAGGATCCATACAACAGAGAGCTGCCCTACTTCAACTATGAGCCTAGCACAGCCACCCCAACAGCCCCCAGACCCAGGGGGAAGGGCAGGAGCATGGAGGGAGACCCCCTCTGAGACACAGGCATGTGGGGCCTGCCAAAGGCTGAGGGTGTACCATGAACACTGAGAAAAACCTCTAGAATTTAACTCCCACTCTAAGCCACAGGCAAGGACAGGCCATCACGAAGAGGAATGTAATGAGTGTGGTCCACAGAGGTAACAATACCAAGAGTAAATCCCAACAGAGTTCAACTTCCGAGTAGGCTGAAGAGAGCCCCCAAACACCCTGACTAAAAAAAAAAAGATGCACCCATTTCTAGGTATAAGTATTATTTATTTCAGTCTTTATCAGTCTACAGGTGATGTCAAAAATTCGATCAAAAATTACAACACATAAAACAGCAAGAAAAAAATCTGAGATGCCAGTAAAGCAGGGCTTATAAGGAATTTTGTACCTTTACATTCTCATAAGTAAAAAAAAAAAAAAGAAGTCTATAACCAATCCAGAATTCTGTCCTAAGACTCTAGAGAAAAAGAACAGCAAACCTAAACCTACGGTGGAAGATATTAAAGAAAAAAAAAAGAGTAGAAATCAATGAAATTTAAAATGAACAAAGGCAATAAAACACAAAAGCTGATTATTTGAAAAGCTCAAAAAATTGGCAAAAATGTTTGGCTACAGCAATCAGAAACTATGAGGTGCTATGAAAATAAAAGTATTCAGCTATAATAAAACAAAGATCTATAACAGCATAAAGAATAACTGCTTATAAAAGACCAAATATTAACTATATCAATGGTAAAATAACGTTTAAAAAAAAACACTTTTTAAAAATTTAATTAAAAAGTTCAGCTTTTGATCCTGAAATAGCCAGTGTGGAAAGAGGTGTTAATATTGGTTTCAAAACTTGTTTTTAAGTATCTAAAAGATGAACAGGTACAAATAGTTTTTAGTACAAATATAATTTTTAATTAAAAGATTTCTCCTTAACATATAATAATAAACTAAAACAGCTCTAACCAAAAACCAAGAGTCTGATTCCAAAACAAAATCAAAATTGGGAGCACCTGGGTGGCTCAGGCTCAGTCAGTTAAGCATCCAACTCTTGGTTTCGGCTCAGATCATGAGTTTAGGGTTGTGAGATGGAGCCCTGAGTCAGGCTCCACACTCAGTGTGGAGTCTGCTTGAGAGTCTCTCTTTTCCATCTCCCTTCCCCTCTGCACCTCTCTGCACACATGCTCTCTCTCTCCCTCTTTCTTTCTCTCTGTCAAATAAAATCTCTTAAAATAATAATTAAAAATAAATAAATAAAAATCAAAATAGATCAAAATGTGATTGGATGATCAAAGTAAATAAATAACTACCAACCTGCCCTAAATCAATCGCTTGGCAGTAGCAAAATATTAATGAAGTGCTAACCAAAATAAATGGGATAACAGTCCAAAACAGGGAAGACATTTTGTTCTACAAATGTACTATGTTCCATTTCATCTACTACCAAAAAAAAAAAAAAAAAAAAAAAAAAAAATTACAAATACTTCAAATTTCAGAGGTATAGATACTTTCCCTAACATTCTTTCTGGTTTTCAAAATCATAATATATAATCAAATGTCCTAATGGCTAAAAAGCCATGTTTTAAATTTCTTGGCAAAATCATGAACAGTAAATAAAACTGTTCATGTTGGATAACATTCTCCTAAATTGTTTTCTCTTTTAATTCTAATGAGGTGAGTAGTGTTGATTGTTTTAATACTATTTTCCTTAAGATCTCAAGATATCATGGAGTTAATTACATTTTTCTAACCTTGTTTGTTATATCCATGTTTCTTTGTAACAAGAATTATTTACCCAGGAGTCCTCTATTAAGGGTCTATGTTATCTAAAATTTCTCTGAAAGAAGGCAAGCAACATCATTTAACAAGGAAACTATCTATTTATGCCGTTATACACAGGGGAAACTTTTTTTTAAATTTTAGCATAATTAACCAGTATTTCTATTGAGAAATATTGATCCAAGATTCATTACAAGTGTTTGACAATCACAAAGCTTGTTTTTCAGAGGTAAACTAGGCAAAAATATCACGAAGCCAGGTTAGGTTTTTCACAGTATGTCCTTTTGGTGCCTATTTCTACATTTCACTATACTGCTCTCACAGCTTGGTGCCCCATGTCCTCACGATGACATCTGGATGAGGTTCCCACCATGGCAGCATCCCACCTGGGCCCACTTACGCCTGAACCTGTCCTGCCCTATCTCTCAAGCCCCCAGCTGTTATCTGCCATCACAACCTACAAATACCACATCTCTGAAAAACTAAAGAATATTAAGGTCAGAACAACATAATGATTTATGCTTCCTTTGTAAGACATTTTCCTTTTGACATAGGCAACTTCAGCTCCTGAGGCAAGCCAGCAGAAAGGAAATCCTGAGGTGGAAGCTTTTGATTCTCTCAAATCACACTGTAAATGACAATCCATGTGACTTGATTAAATGACAACACTGCTTAGAAATTAGTAAAATTCACACTACAACCCCCAGCAGACACACACACAAAATGTTGAGTGTATAAAGCATTAGTAGCAGAGTCAAGAGATTTAGACTGTTCCTTCATATCGCCACTAACTAGTCAAAAACCGTAAGCAATCACTTTTCCCGCCCGACTCTCAGTGACTGCATCCACAGTGCAAGGGGATGAGATGACACTCCAGTGACTCTTGGCAAGGTAACAAAAGTAACAAGATACTATCAAATGTTGGTACAATAGACTTTACAAACGACTACCAGAACTAATACATCATAGGACACCAGTCACATGACATATTTCTATAAAGCAGCAAATAACTAGTGAAAATTGAAACTGTTTTAAAGTATCATTTACTGTAGAACCAAAAAAAACAAAATACTTCTATATAAATCTAACAAGGCACATGTACGATCAGTATTCTGCAAACCACAAAACACTGATAAAAAATGAAAGGCCTAAATAAATATGAAGATAGATTGCATTCATAGATGGGAAGATTCAATAATGTGAAGATGTCAATTCTCTCCAGTGTTCAACAGACTCAATGCAAAAAATAACTGAATAAACTCATTCAAAAAAAAAAAAAAAAAAAGGAATCCATACTTAACACAATATTAAAAAAAAATTAACTCAAAACAGATCATGGATCTTAATGTAAAACCTAAAACTTCTATAAAAACTTTCTATTAAAAAAATAGAAGAAAATCTGCATGACCTCAGGTTTCGCAATGAGTTTTTAGACACAATGTTAAAAGTACAAACCATAAAAGAAAAGACTGATCGATCAATTGGATTTCATCAAATTAAGAATTTCTGCTGCTCAAATAAAACTGGTAAGAGAATGAAAACACAAGCCACAAAATGTCTGCAAAGCACGTATCTGATAAATGTCTTTTACCCAGAATATATAGTCTCAAAATTCAATAATAAGAAAGTAACCCAAATTAGTAAAATTGGGCAAAAGCTTTAACACTTCACCAAAGAAGAATACTAATAGCAAATAAGCACATGAAAAGATGCTCAATGTAATTAGTCAGGAAGGAAATACAAATTAAAACTAAAATCAGATACTAAACGCAGAAACTTAACAGATTGGCTAAAACAAAAAATCTAACAATACAAAGTGCTAATAAGGATAGAAGCAACATTCTAGTGGTAATGCAACATGGCAAAGCCATTCTGGAAAACCATTTAGCAGTTTCTTATAAAACTAAACACACACCACAGGACCCTGCAATCCCATTCCCAGGTATTTACGGTGATAAGATTTCTATCCCTTCCGTTCAATCTCCAAACACCAGAAAACTCCATATATCCCTCAATTTAGGAATGTATACACAAACTGGTGTATACACACCATGGCACACAGCTCATCTATTTTACCACACCCCAACTTTTCCTTGTTTTCACTCTTACTGCATTTTGACCTGCTTCCCACTTCATTATCAAGGTTACTACTAAGCTATAAGAAATTAACCTCAAAGCTGAAATGCTCCCATTTACATTTGTGGGTCGCCATTTCAACAGAGCCAGCAAGATATTTTGAACTCTGCACATCATATCTGATGGGATACCTCTACTTGCCATTTCTTTGTTTGGCATTATTTTGACTAGTGAGCATTACATTCTGCTCCACAACCTATAACTGAGAAAAAAAGCTCCTAATAGATGTATTTTCAAGGGCAATCACCCCTTTATGTAAGATAATGACTTCCAAGGGTGTAACTAAACTTGAAGTGTAAAGAGGTTGAGAAGCCATGTGGAATTTTGTAGAATTCACAGAGAAACAAATGTTTTCTAAAAGATTATTTTTGATGATCTTTTAAAAAAATTTTATTAAAGAATTTATGAAAGTCCAGGTCAGTTCTATTATCCTTCTAAATTAATTTGTTTAAAAGCCTGATCTTTTAAATTCAGAAGAATAATGTATATTTAAAGTATTCTATAATTACTATAGAAGTATTAATTAACAGTGGTAAGAAGAATAAGCCATCTATGCACTATAAATATAGGGTAAAAAAATCATTCTCATGACATTTCTGAAACCATATGATGTTAGGTGGGTCATAACATTAGTACTTTTCTTTGAAACCTTATATAATTACTAATCTTTTTAATTTTTAAACTGAGTATTGACTTTGTAATAAATGAATGCAAGTAGAATTCCAAATCTGAAATAGTCTGAGTTATACTGACCATTAGCGCTAATTTACAAAGAGACGTATATAGATATTACTTTAATAGTACCTTGAATTATCTTTCTGTTTAATGCCTTACATAATGCCACAATTTTTCATAAGGCAAAGAAACACATATAACTCACTATTTCTACCTGCTTTCCAAAACTATTAAAGGCTAACACAATGAATCTCTTCAGCCCTACGCGGCCCTTCCAACAAAGCCTTCCCTCATGACCCTGCGGGCCTAGCACAGCCAACCACCCTTGCCCCCAACACGTCCGACCCACCCCCTCCCTCGGGAGGTTCTTCCTCCTCAGCACACAGCACCACTCCAGTTACGACTGCTTTCGTCTCCATCCCCCTCACTGTCTCTCTGTCCCACGAGACTGCAAGCTCCATGGGAGCCGATGACGTCACCTGACTGACTCACTTGTACCCTGAGCGTTTACCACAGCACAGGCACCCAAGCAGTGCTCAGTAATTGTATTTTAAGTGACATATTTTACACATTTACATACTCTATGTAATATATATAATTATCACTTTCTTAACAACTGGCATTACAGATTAGAACATTAAAACATCTAGGGTTAAGAAACTTCTGACTCGCCGTTTTGCAAACATACTTCATCATGGAACTCTTTTCTCACTGAGCATCTATAACAAGGGTTTACACTTATTAGTAAAGGGCTGGTGCCAGACTGTGTCACAGACTTAATTCCATGTCAATTTTTTTAACTTCACAAGTTATGAAGAACCAAGACAGACTTTCCAATAAAAAGGAGACAGAATTAGGTATGGGTTTTACATCTTGCAACAATATGGTGGACAGACTGGATCAGGGAAAGAAAGAAGGAAAAGAGGAAGCAAACAGAAGAGGCCAGGAAAGGACCATAAAGACCTGACCTTGGGCAGTAGCAAAGGCAATAGGCCAATGTGATGAAAAGTTTACAGAAAACATGGGTAAACATAACCTCATGCTGGGTGGTCAGGAGCACCAGAGTTATAGGGGCTCACAAAGTTTCCTCCATGAGTAAGGAGGTCACACTTACTGGGAGTTGGTATAAACTGGGAAACAGAGAAGACAAAGATTTGAGAGAACAGGATACTGGATTTGTTTTTGTTTTTTTTTTAAGATTTTATTTATTTATTTGACAGAGAGACAGAGAGGGAACACAAGCAGGGGGAGTGCGAGAGGGAGAAGCAGGCTTCCCACTGAGCAGGGAGCCCAATGCGGGACTCGATCCCAGGACCCTGGGATCATGACCTGAGCCGAAGGCAGACACTCAACGACTGAGCCACTCAGGTGCCCCTGGATTTGGTTTATATATTAACTCAGAGAAGACCAAAGAATATTAAGGGAGGGAATTCTGTACCCAGATTCCCCAGAAAGTTTAGGAATGTAGAAGTAAAAGAAGAACCAAAGTTAGTGTTCTAGAAGAAGTCAGAATTCAAGGAAGAAAGGGAAGACTAAGAGCAGGCACAGTATTTGGAAGGCTGGCCTGTTTGTCTGTATTATGTCAGTTATCTGTACATGATCTACTTGGCAGAAAAAAGTAAAATGGATTTTTACATATAAGTGCCTATTACTCACAATGCACCTTTCAAAATAACTCTGGAAACCACTAAACAAACAAAACCCAAGGATCCTTGCCCTAAGGGAAGTTAGATGACAAAACAACAAACAACAAATAGTACAAATAAATTATGGAGTAAATTAAAATATGATCAGTACTAAACCGAGGAGTAGTACAGAAGGGAAACCAGGAGCACCAAGCTGAAGTAAGATGAGGTAGTAAACGGGTAAAAAGCAGGGGAGGTCACTGAGAAGGTAGCTTTTGGGGATGGTCTCAGAAGAGTAAAGGTGTCCGCGAAACAGGTCCATGAGTGAGTGTCACGGGTAGGGCTCAAATACTTAGCTCTGCAGATTCAAGACAATAAAAGAAGCCAGTGTGGCAAGGAGCAGAGTGAGCCAGGTGGCGTGCAAGAGGAGGTATGGCCTGAGAGACACGGGGTTCAAGATCATGGAGGCCCTGCAGAACACTGTGGGACCAGCTGTTACTCGGAGGGAAAAGGTGCTAGGCAGAGCAGTGACATGACTTAAGTATGTTGTCAAAGGATCAAAATGGCTACAGAGCAGAGAACAGACCACAGAGGGTCAGCAGCAGAAGTGGGAGACCTACCGAGGACTACCACAGTAATCGAGGAGATCAGGAGCGCTGCAGCCAGGGAATGCCACCGCGGCCACAGAGGGGGGACAGTTGGATTCTGAATATATTTTGAACATAGAGCTCATCACATCTCTTCCTATGGGTGTTTTAGTACCCATGTGTTAAGACATCAATTCTGAATTCCTCTTACTAAAGCCTTGATATCAGAATACATTATACTGCACATTCCTTAAAAAAGGCAATAGACAATTATAAAAGCAATAATAATCTTTCTGCTACCATTACAACTGTGACTTCTATTATAAATACCACTGAAGAAAAGAAAAACAGCTAACAAAAAATTCTATAGCTATGACAAGTTTAAAGTTATTTTTACAGTGAAAAGTATATGATCAGTGCCATATTGTCTTTACATTTAACCCCCCCAAAAAAAGAAAACAATGAGTATGTTTAATGTGATCAGTTTTTTCAAAATTCCAATTAAATGAACTGGCCAAGGAAACACAGATTTATAGTCCAGCACACATGCTCCAAAGGCCGTAACTATCACAAGAAGGGACACTATCTGCTGAGTTCCGATACATTGGTGGGAGATTTCTTAGGAAGATTCCAAAGGTAAAATTATTAGATAATAAAAGTTAGAACTCACTTTAAGTTAACTCATTAAACAAAGAAGCCACCTTTACAAAGCAGAGAAGCTTCTGGTAAACTTAGAGCCTGTCCAGTTTCTATGAACTATGATTAAACTTGGTCCATTCAAATAAGTTGTTGTTTTCCAAATCATTACACAAAAATGATGCCATTTACACAAAAAAGTACTCAAGTTTATAATATGCAGATTCTCAAGAAAACTCTCTGGAGAACAGAATTTTTTCCCTGCTGAACTGTTCCAAAAATTGAAAGCTACTGGGTTGTTTGGTAATACTGAACAGTAGATATGAAATAAGTAAAATTTATCCAGAGTATTTTAATATAAAATAGTAAATATTCATCTTTTTAGAAACATAAGAATCAAAGATTAGCAAAACGTTTTTATATTTAACTTTTGAAATTTAACCTTAGAAACTAAATATACTGAGAAAAAATGCTTTTATCTTAAAGCTCTTTTTAAACAAATTACAGAAGTATATATAAATTTCCCAATATCTTAAGAAAAAACCTGTTACTCTGGAAAAAAACAGTCCTCAATTCTCCTTTTGGAAACTTTAGAAACCTGTGAAAAAATCTGCAAAACTCATGTACTATTAATCTATGGGGCTCAAAAATAATTACTTAGCATCTTTTATAATCCAGACTTTACAGAAACTTGTTAAAAGCAGGAGACCAAGTTTTAAACAAACTAGTGTATGATATCACAAAACGTTATGGCACCAATCACCACAGTTCTATGATTTCCACTACAAAAATATCAAAGCAAAATAGCTGTCAAAGGCATAAATTAAATCAATTTCAAATTGAACAGAAAATTATTTCCTATTTTCCAAAGGCACTGATTTGGAGTGATCTTAAACCTCTGGAAAAGAATTCCTCAATTTTCAAAAATTCTGAAGTCTAATTACAAGTAATTATAGCTTTTCATTTTCAACATGATGAAATAATTTGATTCTTTTTACAAGAGGTCTGGTTTAGCTCAAAACAGACAAGTGCTTCTGCACTGAGTTAGTACACAAAGACAATAAGGATCATTCTCAATAGAAAATCAGGGCTATATATATGTTGGCCATAAATCATAAATGCTGTACTCAAGCAAAAAAGAGTCTGTATGTTCTGCAAACACAACTCATTCACTCAGATGAATGAGACAAAGCCAACAGCCCACTGTTACATTTGGCTTTAAAATAAGAACAATATGAGAGAGAATAAAAGAAGCACTGCATAGTTATCTCAAAATTCAGACTTAAGTGTTCTTCGAAGGGGGGGAGAAATTCAAACCTTTCTGATACTGTTTAGTCAAAGGAACCAAACACAAATCATCCCACAGCAAATGATAACTAATGTTAGTTTTAAATGCTTAATACCAGACCTGATACTTGCCCCAGAATAATCCTATTTCTATGAAAAAAATAAATGGAATCCTATAAACCATACAAGATATTCCTAATTGCAAAAATAAAAAATAAAAGAATAAACTAATTCAAAAACTTCAGTTTCTGACAGCAATAAATACTTTTGCCTGCAAAATTTGCAATGCTGCACATTTTTCCACCCTTTGCTTTATAAAGTGCCTTTTGCTGATGACTCACATTTCCAGTGATTTGTTATATGCTATTAGAACAAAAGCTCCATAAAACTGCTTTCTACCCTGACCTTACACACCTGGTTACAATTACATCTTCAGAAAGCAAACCAGGAGTTAAGCAAGGACATACTAACAAAAGCTGACCAATCAACAAACAGAAGGAAATATTAGAGCCCACCCACTCAAAATTCCCAAAAAAACCCACCATATATTTCTTACAAACAAAAGCGCATACACTCAAACACACGTTGTATGCACACATCCAACACACGACAGCCATCAATATGACACGGGATCAGAACACAGATCACCCACTTGTAAAATGCTCCTGTCAAGACAAAAGTTGACCAAGTCAATCCACGAGAGATTTTTCTAGTAAATGCCATTGGGAAAAAGACTAAATTCGTCTTTTTAAACCGTGAGCCAAAAACAAAAAAAAAACAAAAAAACAAAAACCCACCAGAACTTTAGATAGAAAAACAGTGCAGTCATTGTAATATACGTGACTTCAGGATATTATGAAGTTCTTACATTACATCAAATAAGAAACCATCTTGGCTAGAGTCCAAGACAGAATCATAATAACCAAATTCTCAGTTGCAGTAAATTCTGATCAAAAAAAGGGGAGCTCTGGTCATTTCCAGTTATCAGCTTCCTACAGCACCTCACAAAACCGTACGGGGCTAAAAACATCAAGCCAAGTAATTCCAGAGCTGTGTGACCATGCTTAAGAAAAAAAAAGTGACCAATTTATCCCCTTTAGGATAGAGGACGCAGATCCGCTACTCTGAAGCTAAAGTCATCCTGCGTCTTCAGAATGCTATAAGGAAAGGAAGGACAACCTGTGCCTGCGCTAATGATATATATAGATAGATAGATAGATAGATAGATAGATAGATAGATAGATAGATAGATATAGATATATATATATATATATATAATACGTGTCCATTTCCTTTCTGACCACACTTCTCAAAAGGAAGAGCTGGGTCAACTGGCCCTTTGGATATTTACTTGCTTTGTGTAAAGTTAGGTGTCCCACCTAAGAATCTTTAATGCACCTGACTCTTCCATCAAATAATCGAGGACTTCCACAAATTCAAATGTATTTTTCAGTTTACTGACCTCTTCCACCTTCTGCCATAAAACATCAGTGCTGCCCTCCCTCATACAACAAACTAGGGAAGAATATTTTCACAACTTCAACCACAGTGTGGACAACTGGGGGACCCAATCGTAGGTGCATTTCCTCTCTGGATGGTTGTGGCAACATAAGGAGTCCAAATATTTTCAGCAACTGAGATGATTATATGCAATTCTTATTTAAGGAAGTTCATTCTGTGTCCTTGGAATATGTTCAACTCACGTCCTTTTGAATGTTTGTGTTTTTTACTTACTGGTATGGTTCTGAAGCATTAAGTATGTCATTATCTATTTACTCACTCATTAAAAAAAACCAGCCAACTTTTAAAAATAGGAAATTTCAAAGCATTTCATATATATGGTAGTGAGATTTCTCACCATGGAAAATGGGAATTCCTGTCTGACAAACCATGAACAAAGCCTCTCTAGGATAGAATCTTGAAAGAGAAGAAAAGCTGTTCTGATGATGTCCCAGGCTGCACATGTATTTCCTCAGAATGCATCCAATAATGTAAGAATAACATAATACAAATGTCAAGTTTATGATACAACACCCCAAACACATGAAAAATTTAGAAATTAAATATCCAATGGGCATATGAGTGTGTTTATAACGTATTTCATAATGAAGAAAAATAAGCAAAAAGCAAAAGCAAGGAAGAACAAGGAGAGAGGTGCTGTCAGCCCCACGTTGGGGCTCCTCTGCCTTCCGCTGGGCCTCCAGCTCTGCTGCTAGAGCCCTCACGTCTGCCTCTGTCCTGGTGCCTACAAACTGTGCTGAAGTCACGGTTCACCCGGGCTTCTGTCCACAAGACCAGGCACACTGTCTCTTCACATCTGTGTCCAGTGTCAAGTGCAGGGTGAAAAACAGAATATATCCTGCACATCTCTTGATGTGCACTGAGGTTAAGACATAAAAAAATTTTTTAACTATGTTTATATGTTGTGACTATCTGCAATCATTTAAAAAAAAAAAAAAAAGTAAGCACTAAAAACCACTGAGAGCTTAGATTTTAAATCTCCAGTGTTGACAATAAGTAGACACAAGTATTTTGGCTTTTGCATCTTTAACTTAAGATGAACGTTATGTTATTATATTTCAATTTCTTTAAATATTAGTTTTGGAAATAAAAACTGCCAGGGTGGTGGGGTAAACACTAAGAATTACAGGTTTGGGTCTTCAGATTCCTTTCAAAACTAAGAATCTGAAAAAGAAACTGCATCTACTCAAAGTTGTAAATTTGATTTTAAGAATTCATTCATATAAACTAACTTCAACTATCACTCCTAACCACATTTGCCAAAAAAAATAAAATAATAACGTGAATTACATCTGATTGTCAAATAAAATACACCATATACAATAAGCACTTTCACTCTCTATTATGAGGAGAAAGTGTGTTTATCAGTGCTGAGGAGAATTGTTTCGGGACTTAAGAAACCCCCTTCACTTTTATCCCCTGATTTTCTGAACTATATATCACAAATAAAAATGTAAATTGGAAAGATACGCATGTTGGAAAAGTTGATTAAAAAGCTTTCAGAGTGAAAAGTTCTCAATCTCTACACGCGGTATTAGAAGTAAGGTAAATGGCACCCACAAAGATCAGACTTCATCTAAAATACTGGGCTGGGGCGCCTGGGTGGCTCAGTCAGTGATGTGGCCAATTCTTAAATTCGGCTCAGGTCATGATCTCAGGGTCATGGGATCGAGCCCGTGATCCACACTTGGCATGGAGTCAGCTTGAGATTCTCTCTCCTTCTCCTTCTGCCCCCCCAGCCCCTGCTCACATTCATGAGCTCTAAATAAATAAATAAATAAATAAATAAATAAATAAATAAATAAAATCTTTTAAAAAAATAAAATACTGGGATGATCTAGGGAGCAAAGGGCACTGAAAAAAATAAGAAACACTCCCTAGAAGAGATTAAAGCATAAAGGAGAAAAAAAAAAAAAAACGTGCAGAGACACTGAGAGAATCAGAAAAGAAAATGCTGAGGGCAGAATGAATGATAACCAATTTCCAATGTTTAAAGGATTACCCCATGGAAGAGGAATCATGCTTGCTCTGTGTGACTCCTGTGTGTACAAACCAAAAGACATACAATTGGGAGATGCAAAGAAGCAAATTTCTATGAAGAAAAACTTTGTAAGAAATAATCAAAAATAGAATAGGGGGCGCTTGGGTGGCTCAGTCGGTTAGGTGTCTGCCTTCAGCTCAGGTCATGATCCCAGGGTCCTGGGCTGGAGCCCCACATTGGGCTGCCTGCTCGGCGGGGAGCCTGCTTGTGCTCTCTCTCTCTCTCTCAAATAAATAAAATCTGAAAAAAAATAGAATAGACTTCCTTAAGAGGTAGTAAATTTCCAATCTAGCAAAAACTTCAGGATATTCAAGGAAGGATTATGCAACCATTAAAAGAACCCTCTGCATTCCCTGACAAATTTTCCAATCCTTTACCCATGCATGCAATGAGCAACCATTTACTGCATGCCCACTGCATGCCAGGAACTGTTCTAATGACTGCAAACACAAACAAGAATGAGAACCAGAATCCTCCCTGTACAAAGGCATTCACTTACAGAGAAGTCCACCAATAAAAAGATAACAGAATTATGTTGGACAAGTCTAGTTTTAAAATACAGTAAGACATCCTAATACAAACACTGAGGAGGTTAAAAAAAAATATGGGCCTACGGCTCAGAGGAAACGGTAGGCCTATATCACTGATTCTATGAATCAGTCACTTCTAGATGGTGATGAAAAGTCTGTTTACAAACTAGGAATAAAATTAACTGCTCCTATACCCTTAGCTCTTATGCAAATTCTAGTCAATCAGTTAACAAGGTAGTCACACTATTTTTTTTAGGTAGCAACAAGAGGAAGCATAGTTTCTTACTGGCCAATCCCCATGTGCATCATTTCCCCATCTTTTTTCTAGCCATCACTCTCCTTAACTTTGCCAAAACAGTTTCAAAAATGTGCTCTTCAGCATCTCTGAATTTTACTATATTTTACTATATATTTTACTATATAGCTTACAAATAAAGCACAAAGAAAACCCTTACATCACTTTTCAAAAAAATATATTCATATATATAATCATCTTGTCTTGACATTTTATAGATGTATATAATATTTATATCAATCTCATCTTAGTCACCTAACTTCCCATCCACCAAGAAAGAAGGGTATAAATTCCTAATCTGCTTAACATTTCAAAAAATATATTTCACAAGTAAGCCAAGCTTCTGAAATGTTGAAATTCATGTAAGTTCAAACTGTAGGAGAGGTGCTAATTTGGAACCTCATAATCTGAACCAACACTTGCAGTGAGGACAGCTAAAAAACACTGTATAAAATATGAAAAATGTGTGATTAAAGACACTGAAGAATTAACAAAAGACTGAAAAATTATGTGCCCAGGACCTAAGGGAAAAAAGAGGATCATGACAATAAGCTCATGAAGATATTTGGTATTTGGGGCTGCTTCTTCTCTAGGAGTATTTGCAATTCAGCAGAGGATGGCTGAGAGGCCGAATGGAGTTCTGACTGCCACCAAACTGGAGTCCCAGGCACACCACAGTAGTAGGGGAGGAAGGAAAGGGCAACTCCCCAAGCAACCCAATTCGTATAAGGTTGAACCCCAAAGAACTGTACCCTAAGAGCATGGTAAACCACAGGGGAGAGGCCATCATAGTCCAACAGCCTACTTCAAATTGTAGTAACCCATGCAATTAAACTGAGATGACCCTCGATGGCTAATATCCATATCCCCAGCTATGTGGCAGAAGCTAATATAAATCCTCATTGGAAGAAAATCTCTAGTTATTACTAATAATTCTGTTAATAAAATGTACATCACATTATAAAGATAACACAAGAAGAAAGGAAAAACAAAACAAATTTTAAAAACCAACAGAAACAATAGCCAACAGAAACAGACCCAAGACTGTAATATTGGAACTATCAGAAACAGACTTTTATAATAATGACCCTTGCAAAGTTCAAGAACTGGGATTGGTAAAATTCACCTGAACAGGGCCAGAAGGGTAAGTATTTTAGGTTTTACAAGCCATAAGTTCTCTGTCACAACTACTCAAGTCTACATACAGACTTCTACATACAGCAAACACATCATTCAAAATTAAGGGGAAAAAAAGTATATATATATATATATATATATATATATATATACACACACACACACACACACACACACACACACATATATATGGCAAAAAATGCATATATATATTTTATACATATATACACACATATATACATATATATATGATGAGGGGCCCCCGGCTGGCTCAGTCAATAGTATATGAAACTCTTGATCTCCAGGTTATAAGTTTGAGCCCCACACTGGGTGTAGAGATTACTTAAAATAAAATCTTAAGAAAAAAAATTTTCAGATGAATAAAACATGAAATAATTCATCACCAACAGACACACAACTAATTAAAACACAAAATGGTAACTCAAATAAAAAAAAAATTACTAATAAAACACAAAAGGGTATTTTTCAGGAAGAAGGAATTCTGTCATATATAGCTCAGAGACAGAGAAGAAATGAAAAGACAAATAGGAAGATAAAGGTAAATGAATAACTACCTGCATAAAACAACAGTCCCCACTAGTTCTCCAAGATAGAAGGGGGGTGGGGGAGGAGGCCCTGTGGCCCACTCAGGCTCTGCTTGTCCAAAAGCCCTGTAAGAGGAACTGTTCAGTCCACTTTGTTGAACAGTGGAAAAGTGCAGGACAAGAAGTCAGTTTCTTGGACTGCTGCCCTGTCAGATTATGCCACAGGCCTTCATGAATGTCCTTGCCTGGAAAAATATCCCAGAGACAACAGTGACTTATTCTTTCAAATAATGTTCTTTCACCCATATACTTGATGGCAAAGAGGACAATATCATTTGAGAAAACACAGGCTCTGAAAACTGTAAGTTGAAAGGTGATTCAGAAGTGGTGGATCTTGATTGTGAAGAAGTTTTAGAAATGTCTTTTACTTACATATTTCATTTTCATGTAAGCAAAAGAATATCTTTTTAAAACTATTTAAACTAGAGGCGCCTGGCTGGCTCAGTCAGAGGAGTGTGCGACTCTTGATCTCAGGGTTGTGAATTCGAGCCCCATGCTGGGTGTAGAGACTACTTAAAAAAAAAATGAATAAAATTAAAAAAATGATCTAAACTGTGTCTAATTTTTGAATACATATAAAATTTGTGATAGGAAAATATAAACAAAAGAGTTAAATTTTTATGTTCTCAATAGATATAAAATATCTACAGAATTACTTGACAATAATGGTTTAGTCGTCAGGAAGAAAACAACTGGGACTAAAGTGCTCAAGGTCAAGGTCCTGCACTGTGTAGACAGAAGGTATGAGTAGCACTTAAGATTCAACTTTGATAAAGTCAAGGAAGCATACTGTAATCACTAGGATAACCACTAAAACAAAAGTAAAAAAGGTAGAACTTCAAAGCTCATTGAGGTAGGGGCTAAAATAACACAAAAAACAATCCAAAAAAAGGCGGGGGGGGAGTAAAGAGCAAAGCACAGAGAATAGGAAAGACAAATAGAAAGCCTTCTCTCCCATTTTTATATGTCCCTTTAACACTCTGCTTTATACTGTATTAATTTTGTTGGTACCTGTTTCCCATATTAGACACATATTTCTGTGTTCTTCCAAATGTCCAGAGCATAGAAAAAATACATTCCTTCACTAAAACTCAGTAAATGAAGGCCCACAATGCAGGAGGGTAATGCTTAAAAGGCTGCAGATACAAAAATACATAGCTCTCACCCATAGACCTTACAGTCGAGTGGGAAGGCACTGACAATACAGAAGGGAATAAAAACACAAACAATACTTTGTAGGTAAGTTACACCACGAAGAAAATTAAAAGGCTAAGTGAGAAGTAAGTGGTCAAGAGAAGGCAATTAAACCAGTACCCCAAAGTCAACAAAGAACAAGCCAAAGACACTCTCACCCCCCAGGCAGAAACAGGGTTGGCAAGTTCAAGGCCAATGTGAATAGTGAGTATTGAGAAGGATGGAGGCAGGAAGTAGGAGAAAAGTTCAGGGAAGCAAATGGAGCTCTATTTTGACCTAAAGTTTGAGATGCCTTCAGAATATTCAAGCAAACATTTCAAATAAGCAGTAAAATGCACAAGTTTGGTCCTCAGGAAAGAAGAGAAGAGAAGAGAAGAGAAGAGAAGAGAAGAGAAGAGAAGAGAAGAGAAGAGAAGGAAGAGAGAAGAGAGAAGAGAGAAGAGAGAAGAGAGAAGAAGAGAAGAGAAGAGAAAAGAGAAAAGAAGAGAAAAGAAGAGAAGAGAAAAATAAACAGTCAGGGCTAGGGATATAAACTTGGTGGACTGGCACTGAGATAGTTTTTAAAGCCGTAATATTAAAGGATATCTATCACCCAAAGAGAGAGTATGGATCAGAGGCTGGTGTACAACAGCACTCAGGCCAAATGCAGCCTGCCCGGGCTTTCTGAAACTCGGTTTGACGGGGCACAGCCGCACTCAGTCATTCACATGCTGCCCGCGGCTGCCTGCGGCATTGCGATGCTGAGTAGGTGTGACAAGAGACCACGCCGCCTACAAAGTCCAAAACATTTACTATGTGGCCTCGTACAGAAAAAACTTTAACGATGCCTGGTCTGCACAGACGAGGGGCTAGATACCAGAACCAGTGTGGAGGGGGTGGGGGGCAAGTCCAAGTCAGGCAGAGGTAGGGAGCAGGCAAAGGGTGTGTGAGGAGCAGGAAGTGAGGCAACAGACCAACACCAGAAACATCCCAGGAGACTATGGTCTCACAGAAGCCAAGAAACAAGTATTTTAAGGACAAAGTGGACAACCATCTTGAATACTGCCCACAGAATCCCGTAGCCCAGGAGTAACTGGTTAATACACTAAGAACAGCTTCAGCTCTTGGAGGAGCTACCAAGTCAAGCAGTAAAACCCCAAACACTGGTTTCTTGTTTCATAACACTAAACTCCCTTGCCCTCACTCAAAGCTGAATCATAACAGGACTCAATAAGGGGGGGGGGGGGGAGCATTTTTGCATAATTTTTCTTGTTGTTGTTTCTTTAAAGGCCTGAAAGCAAACCTGCTCTCAAGAGAAGGAAGAAAGGGACCAGGCTGTTAAGGTTTGCCAATTTCCATGGTGTAAACACTCCCAATTTCAAGCTACCAAGGGTATTATCACCTAACTCAGAAAATTCCTGCATATCTAACAACCATTCCTCCCTAGCCACCGTAAGCTGTTCTGATCCAGCTTCAGCACACGTTGCAGGAAAGTGGTGGGCAGACGACGTTTGCAGGAACACACGAGGTGGTGAGAGTGTGAAGACAGCACCCACAGAAGGGTTGAAACAAAAGTCTGAGACTCCCCAGAAATATAAAAGTTCACTGAATACTCCTACAAGTGAGGCAAAGCACCGAAACTTGCAGTAATTGTATAATACATCATATTTAGTTCTTCATTAAATCCATGTGCTATAGAGATTTTAGCTTTTGTGAGGACTGCTTACACCTTTAAAATTATTACTATTAGTACATATTTTCTAGAATACATTAATAGCTTCCTTAAATGGTAGGTCAGAGGGCATTGATGACATATGTAAATATTTGGAACCATGCGTCCTAACTAACAATTTCCCTATGTACGCTATTATAAAACTTTAGGTAAATAACGATGGATCATGGATACAAAGGTGAATGTAAAATGCAAGGATATTTAAATTACAATGAAACAGGTCTTTTTTAATCCTCAAGATGTTTATACGAAAGCAAACCTTCTAATAAATACCTATTGACTTTCTATGGTCTCAAGGAAAGGTGTGGGTAATCTAAATGTATACTCCCTTGGCAGGCAGTATAAGGAGCCCCCAAAGAGGTCCAGGTCTTAATCCCCAGAACCTATCAACATGGTACCTTATGAGGCAAAAGAGATTCTGCAGACATGATTAAACTAAGGATCCTGCTATTGCTGCGGATTATCCAGAGGGGCTCCAGGTAATCACAAGAATCCTTATAAGTGAAATACGGAGAAAGGACGGTCAGAGTCCATGAGATTCAAAGATGTGCTACTCTGTTGGCTTTGAAAGTGGAGGAGGGGGCCATCGGCCAAGAAACGTGAGCAGCCTCTGCAAGCTGGAAAAGGCAAGGAAATGGAGCAGCCCTTAGAGTTCTAGAAGGAACCACGTCCACTGACACCGTCCTTTTAGCCTGTGAAACCCATTTTGGAATTCTGACCTCCAGAACTGTAAGAAAATAAATGTGTTGCCTAAAGCCAGCACATTGTGGTATTTTATTTCAGCAGCAAGAGGAAACTCCCCCACCAGCCCTATGCCTCCTCTCATGGCGCTAATACAAGACCGCACCTTCCATCTACTGTCAGAGAGTCCATGCGGGGAACAACAGAGATAACCAAAGAGACAGCACCCATCCCAACCCCGGTACAGCCCAATCAATAATACAATGAAGACCCTTTCTTCTCTTCTGCTTATATTCTTCCAATGTAGACAGAAGTGCCAAAAAGACTAACATAAATTGGGAAAGGAGGTAAGAAAATATTAGAATCTATTACTCCTCTTTTCATACCATGTTTGTTTCACTTTACTTCCTTGCCATAACTCAAGGCAGAATCATAACGAAAGTAAATAATTATTTATTTGCATATTTTCTGGAAGTCTAAAAATCAAGTTAGAAAAAGCATGTCTTTATCTTAAATGTCTTAAAAGCCATGAATTTTTGTTATTTTTAGGATGCTGCTTATTCAACCTACCCTCCATACAGAGTCATCTCAAGCCAACCTTGAGTGCCTGACATGGGATTTGAACGAGTGTCTTTCAGACACTGTAGCAGTCGGGATTCTCTAGAGAAACAGAACCAGTGGGATATATACAGATTTTTACCTAGGAGGAGACTTAATTATAGGAACTGGCTCACACAGTTATGAAAGCCAAGAAGTCCCATGACCTGCTGTCCACAGGCTAGAAACACAGGAAGTCTGGTGGTGTGATTCAGTCCAAGTCTGAAGTCCCAAAAACCAGCAGCTCTGATGTCCAAGGCAAGAAAAGATGGATAACACAGCTCAATAAAAGAGCAAATCTGCCCTTCCTTCTCCCGCTTATTCTATTCAAGGGCCCTCCACAGACTGGGTGATGCCCACCCACATCAGGGAAGGCAGACCTCTCTACTCCGTCTGTAGACTCAAAGGCTAATCTCTTCCAGAGACACCAGCCAATGAGAATGGGGCTGCCACTGCAGAGGCTGAAGAACACGAGGAAGTGCACACGGGGCCTCAGAGAGGGACGTGTGCCTTCCTGACCAGCAGAGGCCAGTGAGAACTATGGGTAAGTATCAGAATCGACAGGAGGGGAGGAGGGAAACGAGGACAAATGGGACAGTGACTATCCGGCTTCTTCTTATGAGAGCAGTTCCAAAGCCGGAAGGGGTTCCAACATAGCCATGCGGGACACACGCCCCTCAAACAACCACGGGTGAGAAGAGCAGTGGGATGAAGCACACCGGAGTGTAACCGGAAGGAGGGCAGAGAGCCAGTCACTGATACATGGGCTGCATACAGACCAACACTTAAAACTAAAATGAATGAATTCAAAATATGTGCTAAACCAACTCAGGTCCATCCATACTCTGTGAAGTTAGGAATGTTTCAGGGATCTGGTTCTTCTGCAAAGTCCTAATGAAGAAACCATGTGCACATCCAAGTAGAAAGGGCAACTTCATGCATGGGGAAAATCAGAGTTAAAAAAAAAAAAAAGCATTAACATAATCCAATGATCCCTTGTTTACAGATCACATTTTCCATTTCTTGCAAAATCCAATCCATGTATTCTAAATCTACAGTAAGTGCTGGGTACTCATGAGCTTAAATAAGTATCAGTCAAGTAAAGACAGGGAGATCACATTTGGGGGCAACAAGGCTTGTCTGACTAGAGCTGAGAAGCCATTTTGGGAACTGAGAGTAATGGATACGGATATATAAACTAACCTCAAGCGCTGGGCTTATGCACAGACTTCAAAGGCCACTGAAACATAACTCTGATTAATTGACCAATCCAGTAAGGTAAAAACTCCCAGAAGATGGGAACTATTCCTATTATAGTTCTGATGAACCATCCAGTTCCAAACAAAAAAGAGGACATGAGGAATAAGACAAGCATTTTGATAAGTCCATGCCACAGTGGATTTCTCAAAGTCAAGTCAATAAAATGATGACAGGAGTACATTCTATGTGAAAACAATCCTTCTTTCACAGGCTAAAGCACTTAAAACAAGATTTAAGTCCATTGATAACAAAGTAACTCCCCAAAATTTAAAAAGAGCACTTTTGGGTGTGCATGCCCTACGGGAGCCTGCCACCACTCTGCAGAATGCTCGATGAGCTTCAACCACCCAGAAGTCTGCAATCCCAAGGTACTTAATCCACAACCGCAGAACAGACAAGGATTTCACCATGCCTTCTCAAGACAATCTGAGATGGGAAGACCTATGAGCCTGACAATCAGAGTCGAATCCTGGCTCTAACCACGTACCAACAAACGTGATAAAGCTGCTTACCCTAAGTCTTGATTTCCTTTCCTCAAATCTAGAAATAAAAATGCCCACCTTATGCAGTCATCATAAGGACTAAGTGCGATAATACACATAAAAGATGAGTGCGCTCCCAGACATTGGGCATGTAACAGCATGTAACGGCTGCCACTGTTGTTGCCCCTGTAAGCTGTCCGTCGTTAAGAGCACTATACCTGGAAATCAGGTGATTGGCTATGATTTTCAGTCCGTCATTAAAGCTAAATGTACTGCAGAAAACTGAAGCGACATTTAAGATTAGCAGAATATTTCAAACTTAATGCAATACCCAAAGGAAGGCCCTTTAGTTTCTTCAGTAAAGGACCAGCATGGTAAAAGCAGTGGTCTGAGTAACTCCCACTGTCGGTCTGCAAGCGGGACCAGAGGCAAAGGAGAGATCACAGGTAAAGGCTGCAGAGCAGACACAAGAGCAAGAGGGTGTGGGGATGAGCAGCCCTCGGGCAGAGGAGGAGGAGGAGAGTGTGAGGCTGAGCCCCTGAAGTGTCAACACGAACGGTCAAATGGCTGGGTGTGGTGGCTCAGCCTAGAAACTGGAGACATGGCGGCCTCCGTAAGAGAAGTGGGGACCCCGGCAACGAGACACAGGATGGGGGCCATAACGTCCGCTGAGCTGAGCTGGACATGGAGTGCTCCCAGAGGGAACTGTACTCGCACCACTCAGCAAGGCGCAGGGCACAGGCTACCCGTGAACGATGTGGACCTCGTTCCCCGATCTGTAGTATCTAACTCACACGGAGACCCGCCACTCAGAACACGCACTTTGTGGAGGTGCGCATGGGCACGAGTGCTGAGTCCTTGAGACACGACGCCCAGACTTCTCACCTACAGAAGTGGCTTAATTCTCGAACTCCTTTGTAGGAACTGAAATGCAGGCAATGTGACCAGCTAAAACACTACATTTCTCACCATCAGTTCACTAAGCTCTTGTCAATGAACTCTAACTCAAAGTACTGTATGGGACTTTCAGATAGGTTCTTTTAAAGGAAGAGGGTGACTTCTCTGACCCCCACCGTGCCCTCAGTCTAGAACACAGATGCAATGGCTGGTACCCCAGCAGCTCTCCTGGACTATAAAGTGACCTGGAAGGTGAAGGCCCTGCTCTGAGGACATAGGGACAGAACAAGAGATGCCTAGATCTCTAAAAACATAAAGAAACATCAGACCAACTTCCTTTATGTGAGCTAGAAATAAACTTGTATCTATTAAAGCCAGCGCAAATTAGTATTTCTGCTCTACGTAGCCAAACTAATCCTAATCAATACACAGTAAAAAAAAAAAAAAAACCTAGAGATAAAATGTGCAGGGGGAAAAAAAAAAACTAATTTACTGTTTACTCTTTGCTTGGCAAAGTGCTAGATAATTCATATATATTGTGTCATTTATTCCTTTAAAACTACCTCTATTTTGCAGACGACCCAGATGCCAAACCTGGTGAAGAACATAGCTAAGGTCACATAACTAGAATCAGCAGAACCTGGATTCAAACCTAGAGTCGCAGAATCCAGGTCTCCCGATCTTCTGCCATTAAGACTGAAACCTCACACTCAATCAGCCCGACCACCCTGTGAACAGGGGCCCTCTCTGGCCTACTCCTATTGCCTCGAGCTGCACAGCAACACGTTCTATGAAGAAAACTGACTTCCTATGACTCTATGCTTGGGAATCTACAATCCCTCACCTATAGGAGACAATAAACGGTAAAGATAATGATAAAATATAGAGCCAGAGGGGAGCAGAGCGAAAGGAAAGATGGCATCCACCAAAACCAACCCTCCTTGAGCTATTTTCTCATTTTATTAACTCTTGTTTTTAAAAATCAGTTACTCGGTTTCAAAACTCATTTTTTAAAGTAATTAAAATACTTCCTATGGGTCGTGATTTTGGCATGCGACAATGTTCTTTCTTTTCAGAGACTGTGGTGATCACTGAAACTTGTTATTTGTGAAATGTTATTCATTGGACAAATGTAGTTCGTAAGCTGACGTGGGTCCCCAAAGCCACCCTCTGACATACTGCGTGCTGTGAGGTTCCAGAGTCTCTGCAGAGCTGCACCACACCACCCTGTCCTTCTGCAGGCCCTGGGAAGAGTACGGGCCAGCCCTGCACAATCCCCACTGCCCAGACCTCGTGGCAGGAAGTCACTGTGAGAAAGCACCTGGGTCGGCCTGCTCACATCGGTATCTGATTTCCAACCTGTGCCGAACGTGAGAGGGCACCTTCTTCATGGTGAGGATGACCCTGAAAGACTCCAAGAAGCAACCACGATGTGCCACTTCCTCCCGAATCCCCTAAATCTTGTCTAGGGTCCCTCACCTGATCGGCAAAGGAGAGCCCCTCCTGCATCCTGTCACCCTGCTTAGAATGGTCTGCAGTCAGCCAGAGTTTTTATGACATTCCAAGAATTGGCTCAATTATTTGAGGTATTATGTGAACAGGGGAAAATGCTGCAGATCTTTCCATTTCTGCAACATTACCCTAAATGCTTAGTTTGTTATCAGCTAAATCTCCCCATTTACCATTACCTAATGTGCTGCCAAGCCAGGACTCACATTCCTTCCCTGCACAGCTAATTTTTCAACTTAAATGTAGCACTTTACACTTAATCTTTCCTTAGTTTTAGCCCCCCAATGTTTTTAAAAATGCTTTTACACCATGATGGCCATCTACTCTTCGATCTATACCTCTCAGATCTCTGCCATCGAAAAGCGTGATATGGTTTTATGTGTTTGTTCCAGATGTTGACAAAACTTCTACTAAAACAGGAATCACTAACTTAGGTAACTTCCAATGCACGACAAGTATTATTTGGTTTTAGATGCAACATATATAAATAAGAGCTATTTAGTGACAAGCACTTAGAATGAAAGGACAATGCCATTATCATATGGACTTCCCCATTCCATATAACTTACAGAAAACTGGATTTTAGAGGTTCGAATAGATGCTCTCATGGGCACAGATGATACCAGAAACTGTTCTCCCCAAATGCACGTCTCCCCCTGCACATCTCACTACCTGTGTACACAGAGCTTCCGTCTGCCTTCCGCAAACAGTCCAGGAATGTAGATGTTACAGAAATACAGTTGCAATTCACCTGGCACATGACAACACATTGATTTCACTTCTAGCTCCACGCAGACGTCTATGTAAAGAAATCCATTAGGCAGACAGTTCTCATCTCTATTGACTGACAGAGTGACAACTGAATACTTTTCACCTTCCGAAGTGACTGACAGCTAGACACTTAAACAAGCCTTCAAGTTGCAATAATAGTATGAAACACTTTCAATTATCTGAATCAAACAAATCCATGATCCTACTGGTTGAATGCGTTTTTCTGTCTGCTGCTATGCCTGGCTTGGTTTACACTATTATTTGGATAATTTTGTGCCTATTACAAGAATGTTTTTCTTGAAGATTAAGCTCATTTTATAAGTGATGATTTATTTTTTTAAATGTTAGAGGTTCCTCTAAACATTTAAAACATGGGTAAATATGTACCGTAACTAAAACCTACTTATTTCTCCTTATGCTTATGAACTTTTCCAAACCTAATATTGTACTCTAAAAGCATTTTATGTGGTCATCAGCTCTTGCACTGTAACGCCCATTATTACAAGAAGGTCCCACGAAGGTAAGTGGTGCTATAATGATAACAGATTGATTAAACTACAAAAATCACTTCTAATATTTAGTCTACTTATTTTACATCCCTAGCCTTGTAGATCGCCTCACCTCTCTAAAAAGCTGGGGTAAAATTTAACAGGTTAAAGCCCTTTTCAGTTAATTACAATCTAAATATGCATCATCATCAACAACAACAACAACAAAAATCGTCTAAGAGAAGCATGCAGCATATAGAAAAGGTCTTGCAAAAATCAATGAATGAATAGGAACCAAAGAACAGTAAGTGTACCTCACAAAACTGCAAAGATTAAATGACCTCATGCTTTGCTGTATCCCAGCTGATCACACTGAAAAACAAACACATACTTATGATTTAAACACAAACACTGCATGCAGCCGTGCGAGCCAGACCAGGATGACTGAAACGTATTATCACTGTGCTGACAGAAAGAGAGAGAGTCAGGATCGAGCAGAACTACTTCATAAAAATATGATCATTAATGGGAGGGTTGGCCCTTTTAAATTAAACAGCTACATCAAAAATGGCCGAAGCATTTTAAGAGCCAAATTTAGTGTGAGGAGTAAAAGGATCTAAAAATAAAACGTTTTCACACATGTTCCCTAAATATTTGCCTTAGTAACCATGACATATAGTAACTTAGCAGCTGTGAGTATTCAGTAAACTTTTGCTTCTCTAAAATTGTTTGTTTGTTTTGTTGTAAATGGAGGCAAGGGACAAAGAAACTACAAAGTAATCTCATCTTTTCACATTTACTCCAACTTTTCAAAATAAGCACCAATGGCCGCTTAGCCTAAAAATGTGCTTTAGAGAAATGCAGATAACTTGGAGGTGTGGAAACACTTGATGGGAATGCAAACAGTTATAGTTAATGAGCATAAAAATTACAGTTCTCAGTAAAATCCCATTTGGCATTTTGACTGAAATACGAAAACCAAGGAATGGCTTTTTAAAGATGACTAGTTTGTGATCAAATATAAAAAAGAAATAATAACTTTTTAAAATTATTATTACTAAGGGACTTGGCCTTTCTTCTTCAAGTCAGGTTACTAAGCGTACAGCCTTTGAGAAGTCAATACTATTTGAAGGTGCCAATACAGAATTTACCGTGTGCACAACATAAAACGGCTCTGTGAGGAGACCAGCTTTGCAAGCTACACAGCAAATTGATTTTCTGGAAAGGAATGTTGCCTGTATTTAACCTAACAGTGTAACCCTGTTGTACTACATGGAAAGGGATCATGCATATTGATTTCTTTATTACAATTCTTCTTGTGATCAGTAAACATTCACAAAACACTCTATTCTCAAAGAAAATTGTGTGGTAAAAAATTCACTAAGGAGACACTGGGTTTTCTGTGTGAATTCTATGCCATCTGCTTTTACCAGATAATAGTATGAATCAGTTTATTTCTTAACTTTGTGGTGTCTTCTTTCACCCTCTTAAAATAAAGTGCATTATTGGTAAATCTGTATGAGTTACCTGCTCCATCATTATATTAATTATGAGAAAATGAAGTTCTTTGAACAAGTTTTATTTTAATATTTCAAATTAAAATAGGTGAAGAAAGATTCATTGCCCTTTCAACAGAACTTCTTAAAATCATTTTTCCCAATGTGTCTACAGTCCCCTCCAACAACATGGTAGGAGCTACTGCTCACTATTTCTAGAACACACAGGAAAACTTGTGTGCTGGGTTGGTGTGCATCCAGTGACGAACTTAAAGCACAGTAGTGATGGAACATGAATTTTATATTGCTTTCTTTGGAGACAATTAAACTTATAAGTCTGTTAACATGTAGTTTCTAGAATCGATATAAGCAATTAAAAAACTGCAACAAAAATGTTTTGTGAGGCATAATTACTAGAAGGTCACTAGATATTATTTGGAGTCAGTTTAGTTTATCACATTATGACATGACAGGACGTGAGGCAAAAATTATAAATTCCTTCCCTAAATCTGTCCTTTTCTGATCTAGATGGATGAAGAATAATTAACTCTTAATTATTCAGATGACTTCAAGGCAGTTTAGGATTCAGTGAAGATTGCAGTCATTTTAACCAAGGAAGGCAGTCTCTCCCATCATTTATCAAATGTGCAACTTGACCAATGATGAATAAAAAAATCTATGTTTACCCACAGCCCTAACTGCTACCTTAGAGGTTGATAAGCAACAAATTCCCTTTAAACTCTACCATATGCAAATTATCAGACACAATTTGCATTTTAAAGTATTTAACTCTACATATTTATTGGATTTTGAGGCCATGCTGATCATTGATTTATGTGCTTCTGGCAATCATATTTCCATATTTGTATGATTTTGATGACAGTAATAATTCAAATATGCAGAAAGTTGTTCTTTGAACAATATCTTTAATTACGTCCTCAAAGCATCATTGTTTTGCCTGGTGTCCTGACAAAAAGGGTTTGAAATAAGAAATGGCATAATAATCCAAAATGCATAGAAATATATTTGTCATTTTCTGTATACTACCAAATGCACAGAAGTGACTTTTCACATTAACCAATCCTTAACCTTAAAAAGGCTACAAAGCCCAGCAAACTTGTACCTAAATACTTTTATTAATACTGACACACTTTCACGACAAATTCAATCACACTTCATAACACTTGTGTTCAAAATGCAAAAGCTGCCCCATTTACTTTGCCGCTAACTCAGAAAGTTTTGCTGCTGTGTTTTTTTTGTTGTTGAAGTCATCACAAATTATGTGCTTTCCTATGAAAGCTATCAAGAAATATAATCATTAAAAGATTCACAACTGTTTACTGTATTTGTTTCTCAAACACAACCATCAACCACAGCTCCTATAACCACTGTCGGGACCGTTTTAAGATGATTTACCATTCGATTATATAAATAAATTTCTGACAACATTCAGACATATACAAATATAGCCATGAGTTTTAGCTAAGTAAAACCGATTTGAACAATTTCAAAATTAAGTAAAAGACAAACATCTATTTCGCGATTTTTTTCCGATTTCATAAGTAGACATACAGTGTTACATACATTTATTCTGTAATAACTAAAAACCTCCATGGTACTTAATCAACTCTGCATATGTTAAGCATTTTCAATGAACAATGGAACGGGTTTATTTTACAAAACACAAAAGAATCAATCCTTAAGGATAAAATGAAAGTCATTAAAATACAATCTATAAAAAATAAAAATTTATGTATTTATGAAATCAGAAATAAGGCCCAAAACATACCAGCATGAAGTTCTCTAGCTATTTCAAAAATCCATGATATTTAAATACCCAGAGAAGACAAATTTGGGGAGAAAAATATTAACATGTGCTCAAAATTTCCCCAGATGGATATACAAAAAAAGCAAAAAAACATTATATGAATAATATATTTTAACTACACAATTTAAAGCACATATATACACAGTGTTTTAAATTCCTACTGAAATTTTCATTAATAGCTATTCTTTCGAGAAAGCTAAAATATTTCTTTACGGATGCTTAGATCAAATTTAGTAACTCTCACAATTGAATACATGTCTACCTGTTTTTATGAGAACACTCCAAGCAAATAACCATGTAACATAACCCACGTCAGCCACCCTAAACGTATTTCAATTAGGAAGACAAAATTCGGGAATATTCACAAGCTCAGAGTCATTCTAATTAAAACAAAAGTAAGTTGAAATTGTTTCTAAATAATTATTTTACAGCTATCTTTACACACATCATTTCTAATCACCATATTGACATTTTATACACCAGTTTTCCTTTACATTATTTCAAACTCCATTCAACATTCACCTAGGCAGTAACACTTTTCTAAGAGTTCTTTAGGCATTAAAACTAAAACCTTGTCACCCTCTAAGTACATCAGTAGCAGTGAGGAAGACACGACGTTTACTACACAACTTCAAAAAAATAAAGACAAACTGCTGTTTATAGTGCAGTGATGTTCCACCGTGCTGGAGGTAAGGTGACAGTGCTATTTCCAGCTGCACACACAAAGAAGAGAAGGAAGGGAAAGGAAAGAAGAAAGGAAGGGAGGTGGGGAGGGAGAGCGGGCTAAGAGCTGGGGAGGACGGCAGCGGAGGTGGGGGAGGAACTGCAGGGACACTCCTCGACTCCCCCTAGTGGTCACGCAAGAAACAGCACCGCAGACTCGGCCGAGGGGCGGCCAGTATTCACAGGAGCGCGGTGGTGCAGGAGAGGGGAGGCAGACAATGCCGACGGGAAGCCGAGAGCCAAGCGTTCCGAAGGTGACGCTTGAGAGCCGGTCAGCTACCTCTCGGCTCACCCTGCGCATCGGAGCATACACCGCGGCAAAGACCTTGAGCGAGGAGCGCCCACCCATGAATACCTGTGTGCAAGATCCAGCCAGAGGAGACTACGGTTAAGTAACCAGGTTTATCGCATCAGATCTCATGCTCCTAGCAGTTTTCCGCTTCACTCTCTTTTTGTTTTTGCTTTTGCCCACAATAATGCAAGTGGACAAAGAGGAAATCACACAGCAGTACATCTGCATTATATGCTACTAATGTGTTTGTAAGCAACAAACAGGAGTCAGAAAAATCAGCAGTGGAACAGTGAAATAAACCAGATTTTAAACCGATCGATACTCTTGTATGAATTACATATACTATACAAAATGCTCCTCCTGTTATAATCCTCGTTATAGAATTACGCCATAAAAGGATATATTTTCAGAGGTTACCCTCAATTTTACAGCTTTCACAGGCTTGAACTAGATCAAGAAAAGTCTGCTTTCCATTGTGGATATTAACAACTCAGAAAATATCATGAATAAGCAAACAGGAAGCCTATAAAGACACACGCAAAAAAGCTAGTCAAACAATTGACTAAAATTACTGAATACCAGTAAAAGAAAAAACACCGTACAAACTCAACAGTGAGGAAAATAACCTAAAATAGTGCACTCAAAGCAAGTCTATCACTTAAATCAAACTTTAGCAATGCAGGGTAACAACCATGGCTTTATTGGTAAGATTTAAATTATTAACTTAAATCTAAAAAAGTATGTTAAATACATTAAGTGGTAGGATTTGCAAATCTGTCTTTGATTATATAAATATCAAAACACAAAAATAATGCCCTAGGTAAAACAGTCTCCACATTACTCCACAATGTCCGTCTGAGCCACCACTGTTGCCCAATTCCCAGCTTCCCTCTCTCTGGTTCATTACGGTGCTGCGGGGACTCATCACTGGCTGCCTCTTGCCCTGTCCCTTAATTGCCCTCTAGGCACTATCCTTGTAATCACTGAAATGTTCTTAGCTTGGCCAGGTGTTCCTGAGGGCATCGGACACATCTCCATGGTTTAGGAATCAAAGTATACGATCAGTACGTCCAGGTTGGAAACGCCAGAGGGGACAGGACTAATATTGTTTGCATTATTAAAATCCGTGTTCCTTGATCCTTCTGTAAACTTACATTGCATGGTCTCAGGGTGGGGTCAAACATCCTTTGTCCTTTGAGGTCTTTAACAAATAAAGGATTTACTCATGTATGTGTGCAAATGTATGCAGGTATGTGAACACTAACACATCCATAATGAATGAACTGTGTACCCCCCAAAAAAAATTCCTCGCACTTTCATAAATTTTAAGTGTCTCTGATTCACAAAGACTCACCTGAATATTCCAACTATCTCTTAACAAAATGTGTGAATGAAATATTTTTTAATTAGTTACAACTGTGGCCCATTTCTTAATCAGTTTCTGTTATAATGATAAATACAGCAGCATCAACAAAAAATACAAAATAATTCATTTGTCTTCAAGGGAGAATGTGAAATTTATACAATAAATTCTAAGTGTGAAAATAAAATTCCCCTAGAACCTTGGCATTATTTTTATAATTTGTATAGCCGAGCAAAATGCTTATTAATAATAGATTAAGCAGTTGTAGCCAGCCATATAAACTGGCAGTTGATTAAAAAAGGATCTGAAATTACAGTCTTACAGTACCATATAAAAGCAACATTTTCACTTGTAAAATAAAACAGAAAGCTAAACCTTGAACTGCTTGGTTCAACCAATACCTGCAGGACATAAAAATCACATCGATACTATATATGTGTGTGCGTGTGCGCAAGCGCACACGCACACACACACCTCAAATAAAGAAAAACAAATATTCAGTGAAAGAAGACAAGACAAATTGCACAGTAGTCCTGAGGAAGGGGGGGGAGGTAAGTCTAGTCCTTTTCACATTTTTTGTTGCATTCAAAACCCCCACATACACAATAAATTCAGGCTCATTTACTCAGATATCACACGGTTATATTTATGGATGAGGGTGAAAAGTCAATAGTGATACTTATCATCTCAGTGCTATGCTTACAAGCTATTTCTATAGCCTAGCAGACAGACAAATGTCCAATTGCAATGCAGACTTTAAGTACTTTATAAGCTAATAAATATTTTTCCAAATAATGAACTTGTATTTATTTTAGCCTGATTAAATTATGTTTAAAATATTTAGGTGCAGATCCAGATTAATGAAAAACATGTATTTTTTAAACACGCATATGTATATATGTGTATTACATTTGAAATAATACTTTACAAAAGCCAGTGAACTTCGACAACACAAGTAATAAATGATTCACAGTGCTTCAATTTAAAAGCTAAAATAAATTTAGAAATAAAATGACTGAATTTAGGGAAGCACTAACTTACGGAATGTGTAAGGATTCTTATAATAGTATAATTTTTTATGTAATTCAGTAATTACTAGGATTCCTCACATAACATAGAATTTTAAAAAGTAAATATTCTGTGATGAAACAAAGTAAATAATAGCATTACTACACATTGATCAAAGAGGAAACAGGTGAAAATAGCACTTTTCAGTCATTTTAAGAAGATGCTCTTTTAAAAGTAACAATGCTAGATGACTAGGCGCATGAACTAAGAAAAATGTGCAGGGCAGCTCATTTATAGTGATCCAGCCTTCATCTTCTGATTTAGTTACTGTAAAAAATCTATTACAAGTTCAATTTGGTAGTGAACTGTAGCCATCTACTGGAAATGAACAGTTAAAGCAAATGCTTAATACCATGTTTCTCTCTAAGAAACCCGTATTCTTTGTGCTTAATTTAGTGGACCAGAAAAATGAACAATCCTAGATACAGTAGGATAAAATTTAATTTATTACATCAGCCTCACAATCTCAAACCTGTAAAGATATATGGTTTAGTAGTTTAAGATGTTATTTTTAATGTAATTTCCTATTTTCTAGATAAATAACTTTCCATCACTAAGAGATTTTCTTGGTCTTATTAACCTATGAATTCCAAGACTTACATTCTTAAAATATGTAGCTATGCAAATTCCAAAACTGTTACTAAAAGTTTTAAGTCAAAGTACCCAACAAGTGCTGTTAGTTACTAAATTATAAGCTAGATGTGTAATCACAGTTTATTTTACTCAGCTTAGCACTGAAAGAATTTTCATAAAAATGAAAACAAAAATTGGAAAAAAAAAAATAGTCCGGCCAAAACATGGCCTTAATTTTTCTGCTAGAGAGACCATTTAAAATAATAAATAAAATAAGTAGCAGAGTTGCTGCCACATTTACTACATTATCAGACTAGTGGGAAGACTTAGGGCACCTCACCCATAGGTAAATGTCATCATTCTTGATGGGCAAGAAATTAAAACTGTATCCTGTATTTTATATTTCCTCAATATTCCTCAATATCAATGATCTAATGGTATGTCTACTTCCAATTTGATTTTTAAAATATAAATGCTCAGTATCACAACTACTCCTGAATTATCAAGACCTAACATAATCACTGCAATGCAATGATTTAATTCCAGTTATTGCTAATGATACTTAAGAGTCAGAAACTGAGCACTGGTTAAAATTATTTCAACAGATATAAATTTCACCAAATAAAAAGAATCTAATGAATAATGTACTAATACGTTCATGATAAAACCAGACCAACACTGTAAATTCAAATCTTTTCAAAAACAGAAAGAAGCTAAAATAGTTTTTATTTCTTTCAAATAACATATGCTATTTAAATACGTTACTATACAGATGTACTTAGTATACATGATTATATTAGTTTGATAAAACCCTTTTACTTGAAATAATTAATGTATGAATTATAGGAGAATTAACTTTTTTCAAACTTGTTGATAGGCAACATCACCATTTTGTAAAAGACATTCATGAAATTGACAAGAATTTACTGTAAATCAATATACGATGGTGAAATCGACTTAATTTCTAAAACCCACCACTCATACACTAACGTTCTGAGTACAAAACAGATTCAATTTTATGGCTGGTAATATCAGTCCTACAAATATATTAATAATATACTTAGATGGGAAAAAATTCTCTTAATCTTGAAACCAAAGATATAAAAAAGGCTCGGTATTTTCCAGATGTTTAAACATAAACTCGTATTACTGACTTCAGTTGGCAAGTGGCAGTTTTAATAGCTGCAAGACTCTACTGTTCCTCAAGATACAGAAAACTGAGCCTGTGCCTCTTGAATAAACTTTTAAAAAGTGATTCAACCTGAAATCCCTTCTAA